>NW_020271718.1:1350643-1374187 GCF_003268045.1 Sipha flava | reverse complement strand
CTTAATACACGTGAATTCACGTTTCACGTGTCACGTGTAAAATCCAAAATAAAAACGTAGGTATAACCTTAACTTAATACTGTACTTATAATATTTATTAAAACTTCAAGTGCATAACATAAAATTACTAATTTTCATCATTATAAAAATGGATATATATATATATATATATATATTTGGATAAACACGTATTTCACGTGTACACGTGAATTCCGTGACACGTGCTTTATGAACTCTATTTACATATGTACTTGTATATTTTTAGTTATGTATGTATTTAAATATTGTTTAGTTTCAAAAGTGATCTGATGGCGAGTAGAAATGCTGTTTTTTTAAATTTTTAACGGGACTGTTAAATGGATCGAATAAAATAGGAGTACTTATATTGTTTGCGATATGCTTCGTAAAGAAATCTTAAAAAAGAAGCAAGAGGCTTTTAAAAAAAAAGATTATGGGTTCGATAATGGATTAGTAGAAAAAATAGTGTTGGCGCATCAGATTGTTTTGAATTAAGAAATCACATTGATCACGTGGTTCATTATTCGTGTTCGGGAATAAACTGGCCTAAAATTACCTAATTTCATTCATCTTCTGTCCGACGTGTTGGACTGCATGCAAGAGCTTACGTACTATAAACGTTCACGTTTGTTCAATTTTGTTCTTGCACGAGTAAAAATAAGCATGCGAGAAAAAGCATACAAGTGATTTCAATAGTGTGAATCCGGTATAATGCTTTTAAAATTTTAACTTTTAAAATTCACATGTGTATTGTGTAAATAAAGCTAAAATACACTATCGGCGGACGACGATTGTCGTATACGATAAGCAATAAATGTACTTATGCGTAGCGGTCGTTTGACGTTTATTAAATATTTTACAACGAAAAATTCTGCAAAATGTTTAAATTTTACCAAAATATGGTAGGTACACTAAAAATTTGTTTGAACCGGAACGATAAACGTTATTTTTTTTACGAATCGGAACGCTGAAAAAAAATTTTTCGTGAACCATTTCGAGCCCTGTTTGTTTCTGTAAAGACTATTTAGTTATTGTAATTAGAAAAATGAATTCCAAATATAAAATGAAAACTAAAATTCGTTTATCGAAAAGAAAAAAACACAAAAGGTTTCATAAAGGGAATAAGAGACCACCTGAACCAAAATAATAGAATTAATAGTACAAATTACATTGCACTGCAAAATATTTGCAGCTATTTTTTTTTTTTTTTTTAATTAATCAAAACGTGGGTACCTAATTTTCGATAACTACAATAATTATAGTTTGATGAATAATTCATCTACTGCGATAACGATTGCAATGAACGACTACCTGGATGATGATGCAGAAAGAAGTGGTAGCCGCATTGACACCACACATTAATAATCGTTTACAATTAACACATAGACCTAGGGCGGCGATGATGTGATTAGAAATTGCTCCTTAAATAAATACTAAAGCAAGGCATCTTAATAGATAGAAATAGTAAGTCATCAATCGTTAGTTGAGGGACTAAAGAATGACAAATAGATAGTAAATATTATTAAAAATGTCTTTTATATACTTCAACTTTTAAACTACATATGGATCATTAACAATTATAATTTAAATTATATAACATAATAAAAACATTTGATTTTTTTTTTTTCAATATAATTTCTTCTCGATACACATAATTTTCAATAAAATAAAAATAATAATTAAAATGAAAGTATAAATCATCACATTTAACAACATTTTGTTCCCCATAACATACAATTTTCATTTACTAGACATTACAAGACAGGTATTTATTTGATTTCGGTCAACATCTCTGCGAGAATTTTCTCAAGTTTACGAGAATCAGCTGCAAAATTTCTTATGCCTTCAGACAACTTATCATTGGCCATTTTGCCTTCATTCATTTCCCAACGGAATTTGGCTTCATTAATCTCAATTTTTTCCAAATCTGAAGCTTTTCCTAAACAAAAAGTTTATTATGCTCAATAAATTAAATACAAGTATTAATAGCCAAAGTAAAATTAATGTTTACCATTCTTTACAGTCAAATATTCTGTGAGTGGCTCATTGAACAGTTCCAATTCCTCAAGTAACTTTGGACTGATAGTTAACAAATCACATCCTGCCAATGCTTTAATTTCACCTAATACACATAGTTACAATTGTTAAAAACTGTGATACTTAATAAAAATATATATTTTATTAATTTACCAATATTACGGAATGATGCACCCATCACAACTGTTTTATAGTTGAATTTTTTAAAATAATTGTATATCTTGGTTACTAATTGGACACCTGGATCTTTTAAGGGTTCAAAACTTTTGTTATTTGTGTTTGCTACATGCCTAAAAAAAAAAAAAATTACACATCTACAAAAATAAATAAGAAATCTTCTAATTTACAAATCTAAAATACGACCCACAAATGGAGGTATTAATGTTACATCAGACTCAGCACAAACAATGCCTTGATAAAGAGAAAATAATAAAGTTAAGTTACAATGTATACCATGTTCTTGTTCCAAAACTCTGAAAGCAATTTGAAACAAGTATTTATAGTAAGTAATTTATTTATCAATAATAATTAGTATTTAAAATACTATTTCTGCTATGCTTACTTAGCTGCTTGAATACTCTCCCGAGTAGAAGCTAACTTAATTAATATACGTTCTTTGGGAATTCCAGCTTTTTCGTACATTTTATTGTACTTGATAGCTTTAGCAATACTTGCTTCTTTGTTAAAAGATAATCTGAAATTTATAAAAATAATTAAAACAATATCAATAATACATTTTATTCTAAAACATACCTAGCATCTACTTCTGTAGACACTCGTCCAGGAATCAAAGACAAAATTTCAGTACCAAATAACACAACAAGATGATCCATTGCTTCCTCAATTTGTTCTTCTTTTTTAGTGTCTCTAATACAGGTCTTATTTTATGAAGTCGATCATTATTGGTGGAAAACGTATTGTCGTTAAAGTGAAGAATACGCCTTATTTTATCAAAATGATTTACTGACATAGTTTCTTGTATCAATTTATTTCCCATAATTTCACTCCAATAATTACGAACATTTGACAAATGATTTACCGACATTACAACACATATACCTATATATATTTTTTAAGATCAGGTATAGTCAAACTGAATGGTTTATTTGGATTCAGACTAATAGAATATTTAGAACTTTCTAAGTAAATATGTTGTAACATATCATTAAAAAAAAAATATTTAAAAACTTGTCGTGGTGTTTCTAAATCTAAAATATGTTTAGGTAATAACACGTTACCTTTAAATTCTATACCACTTTTGTCAATTTTAAATCCTCGTTTTTTCCAATTCACATTACTCATTATGTTGGATACTGTAAACATTTTGCGTGTTTGGGAGTTATAGTAGGGCTAGTGCCTTCAAAAGATAAACTATTTCCCATGGTACTGAGCGACACATCATTTTTCGATCTAGTAACAGGGGAACTACTTTCGACCAGTTCTAAATCAAGGGCTTGTTCTCGGACAGTTAATTCTACAGAGCTCACATTCTGAGCATCAGATAATTTATAATCAAATACTGATGAATTATTTACATTTATATTTATGTCGAGGGGAACGTCAAAATTAATACTATCCAAATTCTGACCTATATCATTTTCCTTTAAAAATTGTTCAGCAAAGTCTTCAATATCATCATCTGAAGACTCGTCATCTTCCGATTCTAACGGTATTTCAAAGTTCATAAGCTGTATAAGCTCTCTGTTAATTTTGAGTTCATAGTTATCTTTTTGGCACTCAAAAGTCAAAATAAAACGTACTTTACATACATATATAATTGAAATTGAATTGATAAAAATCATATCATAATTAATAATCATTATCAATTGACGGTAAAATGGTAAATAAATAAAAGTAAATAACAAAAATATCAAATATTGTCCACAATGCATGGTGTAGCATATATCATACGTACCAATATTTCACAACCAAAACTAAAATATATGATATTCGACTATTATAAGTATTTTATAATGAAAAATAACATATCTATAAATCCTAAAATAATTTTTTTATATTTAAAAACTTTATCATTTGTTCAATAAATACATTTTAAGTGTTGCATATCGAAGGATATAATTTTTTTTTCTTTACTGTCATTAACACATAATATTAATGGAAATTAGCGCTATTTACTGATAACTTAATGAACTATTATTTTAACATAAACACATATGATACTAGATATCATAAAATAATTAAATTAAAGTAAACAATCATAGAGAAAACGTTGTTTTAACAGTATGTAGTAAATATGTTACATTATGCATTGAAGGGTTAAATCAGCGGTTCTTAACCTTTTTTTAGATCACGGACCTCCGATGAAAGTTTTTTAGGAATTGCAGACCCCCTTACAAACATTTTTCGAATACATTTATTTTTACAAAACATCTCATGTTATTCAAACCAAAATTATAACGTCCCTGGTCGTAAAATTTTAGAGGATGTAATTTTTGTAATTATTATCTACTAATTTGATATTTTTAACTTTGTTAAATACTGAAATTAGATTAAAACTTAATAAATATGATTGTATATTAATCATTAGAAAAAAACTCTCGATAAGAGTATTTGGTTATTGGTCCATGATACGGCGTAATTTAAATATTTTCCCCAGGCATAAGAATTTCTAGTTCCATCTTTGGTAGGTACAAACTTCTCGAATCCATTTTATATACTTCTAATTTCGGAATAGTCTTTGTGCCTTAGTCTTAATTAAAAATAGAGGTTGCATTATGTAATACATAGAGATTTATATATTTTATTTGTAAGTCTCATGGGAAACCTTGAAATAACAATTAAATGTGTATGTCAGGTTATTTTTATATAACATTATTTCTGATATTTCGGGGGAAAGGGTTTGAATTCGTCCCCCTCCCGCTGCGTTAATGCCTATGTATGATAATATAAACGCCAAAATGTGCATATGTTGCACGGTAAGTGCTTTTTATTCGAAAACTTAAACAAACTGATAAATGGTGCAAGTATAGAACAACGCGTTGTAAGCCTGTGTTTCGCGTTCTCATTTCAACTTTCCGGATTGCTGAATGGCTTCCTGGCTGGCGACTTTTCTCGACCAGTTCAAAACCCGGACCAAAAACGCACTCACCGTGGGTCGCAGATCCCCGTTCGACGACTCCTGCGTCATGGACCGTAGAACCCGGTTCAGGGACGCCATCGCTTTGGACCGCAAAAACCGGTTTAACGACTCCTGCATCCGCACTGCCACACCATCGACGATGCGCTCGGCGAGTTGCAACCAGGAAGAGTTGTCTCGTCGGTGCCAAAAGAAATGGTCATCTCGACCCCCGACCGCGGCTGTGACTGTGCCTTGAGGCTGCGCGCCAACCGTCTTTGCTGCTGTTGTCGACGTTTTATCGCCGCCTTTTTGGTTAAGGGCCATAAATTATACCAACTGTCTCCGTCGTCCCGGCGAATGTCATTTGGCTTCTCCAACACTCGTCTTGCCATCTCTATTCAGATTGGAGGACAGTAGTATAAACAAATTCAAATTTGTGTAGCGAGACTAAGGCTAGAAGTGAACGGTATGAATGATACTGTGGTATTATAGTTATGTATTTGTTTATCGCGTACGATATTGATACTGTATATTACGACTAGTGATGGGCAAAAGTGACTAATAACTACCGACATAGTCGGTAGTATCAAATGACTAATTTAGTTACTCGAACATTTTTATTATTCGACTAGTTATTATTATTCTTCGACTAATTTTTATATATAACTTATATTATTATTATTTTACTTGTTTTTAATTTTTATAATTTGACTTGTAATTTTTATTCAACTTGTTTTTATTGGACTGATTAAAAGCTTTTAGCAGAATTATTTTACTCAACATAATAATATAACAAAAAACTTAAAAAACTTAAACATTACTTCAGAGCAATATAAATTAATATAAATTAAAATTTACAAATTTACAACTGTTTTAAATGAATTTTGGGTACTAAATATATTTTATATTTGTAGTGTATGACGTAAGTGTCATTATTGGTATTTTTGTTTTAACTAGTTTAAAATAAAAATACGACTACAATTTCTCAAAATTACCGAATTATTAGTTCCTAATTTTAGTCGAATAGTTATTTGTCGACTAATTTCATTTATTTATATTAGTTGGTGGTAAAAATTTTAGTCGAATAATTAGTCGACTAATTTCATTTATTTTTGTTAGTTGGTCTTAAACATTTTAGTCGAATAATTAGTCAACTAATTTTATATATTTTTATTAGTTAGTCTTAAACATTTTAGTCGAATAATTAGTCGGTTGTACGTGATGAAAATCGACTAATAGTCGGTAGTATCAAGTAGTCGTTCCTGCCCATCACTAATTGCGACGACAACGGATAGGTACATGAAACGGGTTGCCACGCACTTATAATATACGTATTATTACAGTGGCGTAACTAGAAATAATTTAAACAATAATATTGTGATAATAACTTAATACAATGATCATAATAGTAAATGTCGTCACACTGGGCGCTAATGCTCTTTTACATTGATTCATATATTAATATTATACACGGTGAATGATTAACATAAATATAGGTACCTTTTATAAATATCTGACATTAGCGACTAGACCATAGTGTTATAATATAATTGGACAGTTAGTCTGAGTCGTAGTTTCGTTCATGGAAAATAATTGCTAGGTCTTATTCCTTGAATCTTTAATCGAAGATTTACTAATACATCGATAATTACCCCTTGGGGAGGGGGGGCATAGTAAACTTACTCCGAAACGCTGTCCCGATACATATAATCTTTCGTGACAAGGTCGGCTTCAAGAACTGAAATCAGGAGAAAGGGACACGCCAAGAACATTAATAGATTTAAATCTCCAATTGCTTTTACTACAAATGCAATGTATCAAAATATATGAAGTATATGAATTCTCATAACAATTGTCTTGTTCATTTCCGTGCATATTAGTAAATATTCACTACAACTTACATTATACAACCCCGTATTTTAATATTGATTATTAATCTCTTTTCTTAGACGAATACTGAAAAGTATAATTATTTTCTAGACAATATCCGGTTTGAGGACGGGAGCATGACACCACTGTTGCATGGCCATAAACACGCGAAATATATTTTTCGTTATTTCGGTAACAGGAATAAAATTCTAGACGACGTATAAGGACAATCGAGGAGTCCATGTCGGATATATTTGTATTAATATAATAACATAGGTACAAATGTCATCATTTTCAAAACTCGATGGACAATTGATTAGTCGTACAATAAGCAAATAAATAATTTAATCGTGCAAGAAAATTCGTTTCTGCACAATGCATCAATTATACCACAGGTAGGTAATCGATTTAAGATTAACACTTTTATTAGATACGTTCACGTTTGAACAACAATAATAATATAATATTATATGCGCAGTTAAATGTTTCCATTAACTTATCGTGTTCGATTTATAGTTTAAAAAAAGTATAGACATATAAGACGTAAATTCTTTGATAACAAATTATTTAAATATAAATCACATTGTAGACATTTTAACAGTACAATTAGGAAAGTAATAAATATCACAAACTATAATATAATAAGCATTTTATACATATACACTTATGTCATAAATATTTTGTTTCATGTGAACGTGATTGCACTTTACATTATATACTTAATATAATATAGTATAATATTGTTAGACTAGGTATCAAATTGTTAATTACGCTAAACCACAATTGTTTAATAAATTGTACTAAAAAATCCAATTATTTTAATGGATCCAGATCATTGTCATAGTTTAATTGTATAATTATAACAGTTATATCACAGCAGTCATAAGATTTTACGAAAAGCAGCATAACCAAAATTAAAAACTCTCATTATGCATAACTATCTTATATTATTTAATTTTCAAATTTTACCTAAATAATATTTTAGGGGTATAGAACAGTATCTACCATGCTACATATTTCTTTCATATTACACAATTTTCACACTGTAAATGAACCTACACCAACAACCTGGCACACAATAGTAAAACATTCTACACATTTAAATCCTTTGAATATCTCAGCATGTATACAAAATCAAAGAAACCTCTTACTATTATCCTTACTATTATATACTATATATTTACTATTATATCAACTTTCCTCAAAGTCTTAAAATTAACAAGTCCAAATACACTTAGTTTTTGATCAGGTCAACTATTCCTGTCAAACGTGATCAATAACATAAGAGCATAAAATACAACAATTAAATGCCAAAGCCTTATTTATTATTTAACAGACACTAACCTAGACTCTTTATATTGACAACAGTATGAATATATATAGATTGATCACAGATTTTATTTTTTTACGAAATATTCAATAAAAACTCAAAACTCAATAGGAAATTAAAAATTCACCTCCTACAAATTTTTTTTGTTTATGTTTAACCGTACAAAAAGACAAAACATCAACAAACAAGTGACATTTTTACCATTCAAAGTTGTAGACTGTTAGGATAAAACATTGTGTAAGGCTAAATTAGTATAAAATGTAATATAATATAAATGGAATGAAAATGTATCAATAGATAGTATCTTCATCATAACTTAGAACATGTAAACACACCCAACTTATCACGTGTGCGTATTTACAGACTGTGAGATTTTTAAAATAAGACATAACTAAAGAAAATAATAGATAGTTATCAGAGTTTTAAACAAAATTACTGTTAATACTAGTTCAGGTATGGTTTACCAACAGAAATATTGTTTCTAAGGCTTGTTGAAAAATTGCTAATAATTTTCAACGAAATGTAATTCAAATAGAACTATTATACTTGAAAATAAACTATTATAATCATATAAAAGAAAATGTGCAAGTCACATAAACCTTTGGTGTTAAGTAGATATCAGTCTTATTCAGGTGTTACCTAAGTAATCGAGAGACTTACAGTAGGTATCATAGATTTGTGAGTTATGGTTGATCAAACCTACAGTTGAAACCGTTAAAAAGATGTTTTTTTCTAACATAATTGGCTGTCTGGTTTATCCGATGATTCAGAACAATCCTCTGAATTAGTAACCTCATCTTGATCGTCCACTTCTACTACATTACGATTTTCGAATTCTTGATAGTTATTTCCTCTAGAAAAAAACAATTACAATAATAATAAAGACAAATAACAAACAGTTAAGTGTTAAGAACTAATATTAAATGATTTATATTTTTTTGGTGAACAATAATGATGTAATATACAAATTCAGTGAAGTATGCATAAAAACGATAACATAATAAGTATGGTTCAAAATTTTGTATGTCACATAGCTACGCTATAAACATATAAATCTATATCAAGGAACGAACCGGTGTCCCTCGTAAATTCAATCAATGCTAATAGTGATCAATAAACTAAAAAGCACAATATAATGAGCATTGGTAAATGTATAAATATATTTAGTCAAAACTCAATGATTATAAATAAAACAATATTGTTTAGACACAAAACAATAACAATGGTAGTATTTATTAGATACTTTCAATACATTAAAAACAAAAATATCTATATGAACTAAACTAATTTAAGTTAGAGTTATAAACATTAAAATATAAAATACATTTATAATTAAAATACTAATATTACGTGCAACCTTTGAGATCATAAATATTCGAACTCTTCGAACTGAAAAAATAGCAAAGAATAAGGAGAATGATTAAAGTGTACATTTTGAAATACTCAATATTACCAGAACCATTTGCGCAAGACTGGGGGTTATTATTTCCAATTCTTAAATGATTTTTTCTCAAAAAGCAGACGATGGCTAAATTACAGTAAACATGCAATAAGCTACTACATGCACAATGCAAAAAATCAAGCGTGACACATACCCATAGAATACATAATGTTGTAGGAAGAAAATAATGTCGAAAATTATTGACAGCAAACCCAAACCAAATTTGGTTGGATCACCAAACACAGAGGCCCAATCATCTAAAATAAATTATAAGTTAATAAAAAAATAGACAATATTTATTATTATAGACATGAGCAGAGAGTGTGTAGAACCAAAACTTTTTTTTTTTTGCTAAATTGTATATAAATATATCTCATTTTGATATTTCCTATTTTAAATATTAAGACATAATGGGGTTAATACAAGTATACAATATTACTATTAAGTACTAAGTATAACAAAAATGATTATAAAATTAACTTATTTTATTTGTGTTTTCTCATTTAATGTTCATTAAACTGATTCTTATGTTAATTTTAAAATCAATAAATAATGAGCATGTATTATGAAAATACTCACATTATATTATTATAAATTATGTATTTTTTATAAAAATTATGCAAATATTAAATAAATATTGAAACCATATACTATAAATATCATAAGTGAAAAATAGTTTATATAATTTTATTTTAAAATATATTCAAGTAATATAATGAATATTTTCCCATTTTATATATAATGAAATTAAATCAAAAATTTGATTAATGAAGTATATAAAAAATAGACAATAAACAATTTCATCATAAATGGTAAATGTGGATTTGCCTCTACACACTCTATACTAAAAATTGTATGCACTTATATGTTCATTGTATATTTTATTACTTACTGTAATTATATGCGTTAATTATCATTTGAAGTATACTTAGAATCCCTCCCGTAAAGTCTAAGAATATATTGCCAATACTCCAACCAATTGTACTTTTGCGCTTGTAATTCATTACCCCCTAGAAATTAATAATTTTTAAATTAATTATTTGGTTAAAATTTAAATAACATGTTTAGTAACATGTTTAATAACATTAATTAGTGATATAATAAATAATTTGATAATAGACCTTACTATGAAAACACTTACTTGTGGAATGTATTTAATAAGAGTAATGGACAACTTGATATATGAGCAATAATAAAGAAAGTCCAGCCACATGATTTTGTTTAAATTTACAAAAACTAATAGGACAGTCAATATTAATCCATAAAAGATCATAATTAACTTGGCGGTCCATGAGACATGCTGATCAGCTCTCTACAAAACAAGAATATTTTAAATAAAAATACTATAAGACTATTTGAAATATTATTTGTACTAATTTGTTTATTAAATAACAAAATGTTTTACTAAATAATATATGATGTTACCTCATATATATAACATTGAATCACAGTTATAACAGTTGCAACCACAGCATGAATAGAAAAGAATATGTCATTTAATTGAACTGGATTCAGTCCACGAGGATTTCGGTCAAAATACTCTTTCTGATCAATTATAAAATATTAAATTAAAATAAATCGTTATTATTCATAACCCTTGATTTCAAAGCTAGAATTCATATGCAGTTTTTTTAATGGTCAATTTTGTACCATGTAAATTAACACTTAATGTATATTTTTACTTTTTCGGGGTATACTTTTCAATGTTTATAGTTTTTAGTATATATTTACAATTAAATATGCACATGCTTAGTTAATCTGTGACATAATAGTATTTAGTATTATTTAATAAAAATCCCATTATTAAAGTTGAACCTCTGAAAGGCAGAAACCAAACACTCAACAATTTCAATAATTTGATTGAAATCATTAACTTTAATTGAAATTTTGAAATTTGTTTAATTACAATATATAATTTATGAAAAATCTATTTGTATATATTTATATATTTATAAAAAAATTATGATTTTTTACTTAAAATTACATTTTATACAATATATTTATTATCTTATGAGTGTTATAAATTCTTAGAACACATATAAATCCTAGCCATAAGTTATTATTTATCAGTCAAGTGGATCATCTTACTTCAATTTCAGGCATCCACAGACCTATGTTGAACATTGAATACAAAACAAAACCTAATACGTTTAATACTGTGAAGTCAAAATTTAAACCTACAACACTGTAAAAAATAAAAAAAATAAATAATTTGTAATCATTCATAATACACTTAAGTAAGACAAACAGGTAAAGGAATAAAATATGCGATCAAGGTCTTTATTAAATTGAGATAACCACATAATAATTATTTAGGTCAAATTTTTTAAAAACATTATTATTAAAATCTACTACATTAATCATGTATCTAAATAAATTATATTACATTAGATACTGTATATTTAAACTCGTGTTGAAAAATTTTGAAATTTCTTAAAGGTCATAAATTAAACATCAACTACATATGTATACAGTTGTATACCGGATGTTTAATGTATAGAATAATCAAACTGAATATTGATTCATAATTATAATTAGAAAATTAATAGTAAAATATTTATCATTTCAATAGTAATAAATTTGTAATTTGAAAGAAAATTTAATGTTCTATAATGCTATTGTAATATATTTTAATTATTTTACTTTATAAGGAATTAAAAAAAAAAAAGTTTGTTTCACAATACTTGTTCAAGAAGCCATAAATCATTACATAGAGTAACATGTTTTATAAAACTCTATTTTTAGAAGTATTTTACTTTATGAATTATATTGGAGATGTATCAGGAATTATATTTTCAAAGAACAAATTATACCTTTTTCGCACCCAGTTTTCATACATCTGAGGATAGAAAGATATTGACCATGCAACAAAATAAATCCAACCAACAATTTCACTGATTAAAGCCAACTCATTAGAATGTTGAACAGTTACTCTAACAAAAGTTTCACCAGTTCTAAAATAACACAATTAAAATATTTAAAAAAAAATAAACATAACATCACACTTTGAATAAAAAATAATGAAAAATATTAATTAATACAATGAGCACTCTTCAATCACTTAATTCATCTCAATATACAAGACCATCAGTAAATGTTACATTTAAATTTTAGTGGCAGATGTAATCAAATTTTATAAACAATGTTGAGTACAGCCAAGTAAAAAATAATTAAGTAAGATGAAATTAAAAATTATAGTATGTTTACATTTTTTAAAGTTCTTTTTTTTAATTTAATGGTTTTGTATTTTTTAGAAAAATGTTAAAAATTTCAAGTACTTATACCTTTCAATTACAATCTTTATTCTGTTTTTACACATGGTAGATGCTACATTTTAATCAGAATTAAAAACAAATTACAATAAATGTACTGCCAGTAAAATAATTGAAAAATTAAAAATTTAAGTATAAAAAATGTTTTATAATTGTTTTTAATTTTTATATTTTTCTATGAAAACCAAATATTCATATGATATAAATGAGTTTCTTTCCGTTCAAAGCAAAATATTGTGCATCTAGAATAATTCTTTAATGGCTTAAATATTAACAAAAATAATTTTTTTTTTTTTTAGACAGAATTTTTAGAAAACGTAGAAACTAAAAAAAAAAAAAAAAAAAGCAAAAAGAATAACCATTTCATCTAACCAAAAAGACTAAAAAAGTAATTTAGCGTAAGCATTGATTACATATAATCAATAGTGAAAGGTAATAGTTATTATTTTGCAGTGTAGCTAAATCGCTGAAGGCAATCTGCAATACTCTGATGTCAAGGATAAATAAAAAATTATTTACAAGAATTCAGTATGAGTATATGGAATAAAAGAATCCGAATCATTTGCTTAAACATAATAATTAATAAGAATGAGGATTTCTTTTATGTATAAATATATGAATGATGTAATATATATATATATATACAATTCATAGGTCAACTAAGTTAAACTTAATAAACTAGTTCACTTGTTACCAGCTTCATTTTTGAATTTAATATGTAAATATAATACTAATTATAACAAAATATAGATGTATTACTCTTTTAAAGGAGGCAAGGAGTCAACTTTCAATATGTCGTGTCCAACATCATGACCCAACAATTTAACTTGCCATTTTTTATAATTTGTTGAGTTGGGCACTTCTATTTGTGAAACATTTGCTGTCAATATGTCTTTATGTTTAGTGGTGAGAAATAATGTGGTATTTTCAGGAATAGGATCCCTATAATAAACAATATAGATCAGATTATGCAGTGCTTATGTTATGAGAAAAATTTAATTTTCAAGGTTCTTACGTTAAGGTCAAAGTAATGGTTGAAGAATCATTAACCAACAGTGTTAGGTCCGTAGTGTTGAAAAATAAATTTGCATACGTGTAAGATACGCAACAAAACAAAGCTGTTGGAAAAATACAAGTTTATCATAATATTACATATACCATAGTCAATAAGTAGAGTTTAGTGATGATACTTACTGTAAGAGATCAGGACAACCGTAATCAGAGTGCTCCTCTTCATGGTGAAGTCTTAGTGTGGACTTTTACGTGGCAGTAACACTAACTAAAAGGAAGAAAATAATAAAACCAAATTACAATAAGCGAACAATGACGTACTAACTATCCAAACAATAAAGAAGTATTAACTGTTTGTATTTGCACAACACATGTGTGCACATGTAACTATTATTGTTATGTTATTTGTGAGTAAAAATTAGGTTTGTGCATGATGGGCAACAGGCGTTTTTATTTAAAACAGCAAAATTATGTCACATGTTTTTCAATGGATCATTTTTATACTACAAATGATCTGCTTGTATATTGATTTGCTATAACAATAAATACCTATTAATAGGTTGATTGTGGAGCCCGGATCTCCTTATCCATTTCGTGTACATAATGCCTCTAAAATAACTTAAGTTTAACGCAGTTAACACCGCGTGCAACTTAAATGACATTTATTTTATTTTAATTACTTCTCAATATAATAAAATATTATTATTATCACTGTTAGAAATCGCTGTGCGACCCAATTGAAAACGAATATTTTTTCCATCCGAAATCATTTTGATAACGCAAAATTTTCTGTACACTGAGTGCACATAACAATAATATAGATATATGATTTTATAATAATTTAGATATTTAAGTAAACTATTGGTCGGCATACGAGAATAAAACTATTATTACTGAGATAACGGCGACGGTTCACCCGTGATAAGACTCTGTTGTCGTAGATATGTGATAAAAAATAAATATAAAGTGGGAACGATAAGGAATTAAACGTCCCTCCGTCGTAGTCATTGTTGTTATAAAACGATAACTTCAACTATATGTAAATTTAAATTTTTTCTAGGCAGTGGCGTGGCAAAGGTATTATATTGGAGCAATTGCTCCTTCAAAATTTTTGGTGAGTGGGTGGTCACCCTGCCACAAATTACCTAGGTGGCTAGATACATCGTAGAAAATGGAAATATAATATGTGCCTTACATATGAAACCTACGCCACACCCTACAGCATAAAGCCTCAAAAACGTAATAATAAATTAGTACGCTAAAAACATCAGTCTGTCGATGCAAATTTTCGTCGTCTGTCGGTTACAGTGCATTATTAGAAAAAAACAGATGAATGGTTTTTGAAAATTCGTTCAACGACCGCGATCACCAGGTGCCCGCACGGTATAACAATAATGCAAAATCCTTGGCGTCCCCACAGCCAACCGTATTTTATACAAATTTCAAAACGTTACAGAAATAAAATACTAGGCATTTCAAGATAATATACAACGTTCAACATCATTACATCTATGTACACTACATAGATCATGATACAAGATAATTATTGACTGTAATGGATGAACTAATTGAATAGTAATTGTACATCCGATTATACAAGTACCTCTACAAACATATGTGTATTTTGTAAATTTTAAATTTTTCGTTGTGGTGGAAATGCCGTTATGATGGATAAAAGTTGGGGGTGGGTACCTATGTTTGTATACCTTTTTGCTCCTCAACAAAAATTAGTTCAAAACGCCACTGTTTCTAGGCAACCATTACAGGCACGTAATTTAGGAGCGACTGCCTTTCACCCACTGAAGATCGAATTTTAGTAACCGAAAATTAAGATATAGAGTATATATCATTTTGTCGTACATTATTGAAGTTCCAATAATTTTAAAGAAGTTTAATTGCTCCTCCCCCACATTAAAAAAAAAAAAAAAAAAATGAAAAAAATAATCACCTATTTACCTGTATGGACAAATATTATGCATTAAATCGATAGTAATTCTTGACAGCCGAATAGCAGAACAACTATTGTCTTGCAATTAAGATCATATTTAAGGGGGGTTTAGAGGAGAAAATAACTCACTCCGGCAACCTGACACATGAGTAGGGGGTGGGATATTTTTTATAATGAACAAAAAAAAGAGATGAAAAATTGTATTAATTAAATATTTTCTTCTTCGTCATTTTATTCATCAAATCGATCATGCCAATTGTTTGGCATTATATTATATTTTCGTATTAAACAAAGTATACAATATTCGAAACTTTTTATTTTATTAAGATAAAATTTAATTATGGACATGAATTTAAAAGAAACCCTATTTGATATTAAGTAATATAATATGTGTTATATGACATATCGGTTTCAATTCCCCTTAAATATCCTTGTTAGGAATATTCTCTCATATGTATGTGCAAGTTAGCAGCAAGATGATGCTGTTACCTTTGGATCAAAAATTTTAAATACGGTTTAATTGTAGGTCTTGTCCGTGGCAGTCATCAGCGTTGCAGCTAAATATACCCAATTCCTCAAGCACTCGATACTCCGATAACTTATTCAAGTGGCAGATGAGGGTCCTTAAGCGCAGTGTATATAAACCCCCAGATAACAGGCGGAGGCCAAATCGTGTTTTAAAGGGGAGCTTATAAATGTCTTTTGATTTGGTTCACGTTCAAACGGGCAAGTGAAAACTGTTAACTTAATACTATTGTGGTGTTATTTACTCCGTTCTTAAGATATCGGAAAATATTTGACGGAGCTAAATTTACGTAAGCAGATCCCTCCACTATGGATTCACGGCTGTATCATCGGGCATACCTATTGTTAAACTATAGCTCTCGGTTTTCATTTATTCTTAGGATTGTGACATAGTAAATATATGTGTAACATAATATAATAAAAAAACACTTTTCAAGTAAATATTGAAACAATATTATTCATGAAAATTTCTTTTAGATTATTCCATAAGAATACAATAATTCCCAACAGAAAATTAAAAAAAGAACATCTTAGGCAAGTGCATAGGTTGTTAACGTGCGAGTCCAAGTATGGTTGACAAATGTGAAACCAGAGGGTAGGGGTTCAAAACCCCAATGAAAAACCAGAAAAATGTTATAAAAAAATTACCTGACCTATAAATTTCATAGTTATTTTAAAGTTTCCTATAATACTTGCAAACATACTTTATATTTATTATAATAAGTAATAAAACATGCTATTTATCAACATTTTACATTTTACATTTTTTCAAACCCCCCTAAATTTTTTTTTTTGCATTTGCCTCTGATGATTGAACATTTTTTTAATAATATTTATAATATGAATTTATCTGAATATTACATATTTTAATTTAATTATATTTATTATGTATTCTGAATACTATCCGAAGTGTTTTGAATAGTTGTACATACACTAGTAAAAGTAATGTAAATAATTCATATAAGAATTAGTTAATTTTAATTTCGACTATATTAATAATAAGACCTTGGATGTTATTGCATTTGTAACTTATAGCCAGATATTAATATATGTCAAAATAATATAATAATAATAATAATAAATAAATTATTATTTATTATATGGTTATTTATTATAATGGTTATTTCAGGTTTTGTCGATTCTGACGAAAATGGTGGAAATATTATTTGAAAAAATAATGCACGATCTACACAACTTGTTATTCTCAAATCGGAGGTATTTTAAGTTTGAAAACTTAAAGACGTCATTAATCATGCAGCGCAATTATTTTTAAGGTAGGCACACAAATGTATATTAAAAAATAAATGAAAAGTTGTTGAAATAAAATATTTTTAAATGTTGATAATTTTGTTTGTAGTATCCTAGATGACCAGACTAAAACCACTATTCCAATATTAATATGAATTTTATTTTGAATAATTTTGTAAAATAACTCACATTTGTAATATGATAGTCTTAATAAAAATTACTTGTAAATAGTTATTTTGATAAATAAAAAAGTTAAATGTAATTTTTAATCGCAATTTTTATTATTTTTTACAGCAATAATGATTAATAATAATATATATAATACATTTTAATTATTTTTAGTACAATAATTTTCTATCATATTTATAACATATTAATTATATTAAATTGTTTATAGGTTCGTACTACAAATTAAAACTCTCATACTTTGCAGGAAGCGTCTGCTTTTGTCTAATAATTAAATGCATAAAAGTGTAATGATTAAAAAAAAATTGTTTTTTTTTTCTAAAATTATAATAATTATTATTATAGTAAATAGTAATACAATAAAACGTATAATAAAAGTAGTAATGAATACTTCTAAAAAGTATAAAAATAAATAAATGAGGTATTATTTTTTGAAGTATTTGAAATCAATGTATTTTATATAGCTACATATGTAGCTCATTTTACCACTAGTACATGCACTACTGCAACCGCAGTGCACGCATATGTATTATATAATAAGCAAACGTTTATTTTTATCGAGTAAATTACATAGTATTCCACCAATACTATTGTTATAATATATCAGTTGAATTTTATCGAAAGTCTCTGCGATAATGTCTACTTTTTACCGAAATCTAAAAATAATAGATCATAGTTCACCGCGCAGAAGAAGATAATACGTACGATCGTTTTCAATACATGAACAATTGTACGCATGAGTATTAAACGATTTAAAGATTAAAGATTAAAAATCAGCCATGTAAATAGAAAAGTGGAAATAAATAACAGTTCATAATGTCTGTGACCTCGTACTAGTCGTTATTCGATTTTTAAAAGTATCTATGTATAGTTCAAATGTAAATTAATAATATATTGTTATTTTAGCGATCGAATACTTAACGAGAGTCCATTTTAAAATATTCTTAATGTTACTCTCACATTTTGATACGATAACATTTTTCGATATAGTTGTCTACGGCTTAGGATTATTTAAATAACGATACATTTTATTTTATGAGTCCACGTTTGAGCATTTTGAATATAAAAAAATGTATCCACACTCAGACTTAGTTAATAAATATTAATTTATATTTTAATTAATAAATATCAAGTCGTCATTTAACGTGTATTTAGACAAATTTAGTCGATTATAAAAATGTTATTATATAGATACAAATATTTAATTTTTATTATTACTTATCATTAATTTTACTTACATATTTGTGATGTCGTATCAATATAAAATAAATAAACCTTACAATACTTAAATACGTAAGCAATTATCATACCTATATATGATAATTTGAAGTCTGATGTAATAACCAATTCGGGATAAAAAAGACATAATTAATGCAAAATAATATAGAAGTTATATTTATTAATTTTTATAACATTATTAATTTCTATAAAGAAAAAATATATTACGGTTCCGGAATATTTAACTTTGTTTAGGTTTCTATTCCCAATATTTTAATAGATTTTAGTTCCTGTTTTTTCTGTAGAGTATACAAAATTAAAATTATGAAGATATAAAAAAAATGTTCATATTTCCTGTATAATAGTACATATTTATATATATATAAAATATATGTATACATATATACATAAAATATGTACCAACAAGGATGTCACAAATAGATTTATTACTTTTATTGGTTGCATGTTCATATCCTATTCATATTTTACCTTCGATAGAACTACTCGAAAGTGATTTATTGCAGCTAATTGACATTATTATCAAAATATCGAAAGCTATTTTAAAATTATATATGCAAATATAGTAACGACAAACGTTTTTTATCAGTTTCGCGGTTGTGGACGAATCAGCTGAGGATGTGTTAAACATATAGTTCTAAAATCACGCAATTTAATATTAAAAATTCACAATACCTCGTTGAATTGTGTACATATATATTGGTAGAGGGGCAGATTCTAGAAAAGTTTGATTCGATATCGTGCCAAACGAATACAACACACCACAAAGAGTTTGACATTCAAGTCTTAGTTAACTTCTTGTATACATACAAATCGAAAAGATCTTTGAAATAGTTACTGCAGTCGAATTATTAAAACCCACAAAATTCCCGATGCACGCTATTTCTGGCACTTAAAAATGTATATATGTAGACTAACCTATCTCGAATCTCGGCTGACCTCGTAATGAGAATCGCCTTGTTGCTGTCTGGATGAGATAGCACGGTGGGATGGCTTAAAATAAAATTGAGTTTTATGGTCAAATGAGACGTTCAAATGGAATAATACTTTGCTTCGACTCCCTAAACATTTGGAAGCGTAGTCATGAAGCGATACCTGGTAAATGCATTTCCGGTATGTATGGTCTGTGAAAACGACGAAAAAACAAACAATATTAAATTTCGTCAAACTGTTTATAAGAGACATAATTATAATTTTGTTATTCCGCTTGGGAACAAAATGTTGAAATTCTCGTTTCGCCAATTTCCGGAAGAAAAACATCATCGCGACAATTATAATATAATTACAAACTGAATGATTATTATTGCTACACGAAAACGAAAGCGTAAAACATCCTGCTAAAGTGTAACGTCATATTACACATTACACGACTCAACATTGGAAACGAGATGCTTTGCAGGAAAAGCGGTAGTTGAAAAAAATCACAATATTAAAAAATATTAAATACATGCACAGAGACGATGTAAAACAATTGGGTGGCGTATTACAGACAAAATAACTTAATAAAACTCCGCGTGTAGGAATTATTCATACACATCGCACACCAATGGTGTATTAAGGCTGGAGCCTCGAGCTATAACAGTTCAAATCAGTGGGTCATGAGATTATTATTGTAGATATCTAAAAATAAGTAATTGACGGGTGATTATATTTATCGCCATGATTTAAAATTTAAAAATAATTGTTCAATTAATTAAAAAAATTCTTTTATGTTATGCACGATGTGAGACGGGTGTGAGATGCATCAGACAATATACAAAACAACTTGAACTCGGTGTATTTTCATCTAAAAACAAGAATTTTAGAAATATAAGTTCGATTAATGTACGGGCCATTCAAATCGGCTTGAATTTGAAGTCGATATCCGGAATCAATAGTTGTCGAATGCAAAATGTTGTAAAAATAAAATGTCCGTAATTTCTTATTCGATTTACAATGATCGGAATCAAGTTATAGAACCGTGTGTACAGTAAAATCGACGAAAAGGGATTAGTTCTTCCGGAAAAATCTAGCGCGGAGAAGAGAACGGAAGGCGGGGTGGTGTAATCGGTTATGTGCTGTTACGTAAATTACTATTCGAGAACCATAAAGTCAAGTGAATCGGAAATAAGATCGTCGTCGTTTATTGGGTCAGAAGGTACTATTCCACAATCACCGTGTTCGTTGTGGACCAACTATCGTTCCGTCCCGAGTTATTGTACTGAATTCAAATGTAAATATTTTGCGTTTGTAATATTATTAATTTACATGGACTTATCGATTAAGTTTATAATTTCAGTAACTACCCTCAAACACACGCGGCCATATACGGGCATGCCTAACGGGTATTTAGTTAGATATTTTCTATCATTGCCGGAGCACGTAAAGGTATCGTCACGTCAACCGAGTTCGGCCGCAATGCGATAACGAACCACGGTGAAATGGTATCCTGTGGATTGCCATGTGGTGTTTGACCGCGAAAACGATCATTGTAGGATCTCGGGGTGCGTGAGATGGTGGTCAGGAGCCAAGCACACGCGCGCATCGTTTTGTACGATTTATTGAAATGTACACACCAGTGGTGTAGCCAGGATTTTTCTTCGGGGGGGGGGGGGGGGCTTATTATTTTTTACACAAAGGTGGTTTAGATAGGTTCTTCCATACGTTTAACACGTGGTTGCCAAAGTTATATTATAGATTTTGGTTCCTATAACCCTTAACATTGATTTAATAATACTTTTGTATACTTGAAATACTTTGGATATTGCGTTTTATAGTAATGTAAAATAAATTATTTTACACGTATGACTTATTAAAAAAAAAATAATAATAATAAAAATAGCGATGCATTTTTGCTTTTTAATAGGACATAATATAATAGACCAACATTTTATAAAATAAAACAAACTCCTACTTGATAAACATAAATATAATATGACATATAAAAATAATTAACGGTACTTATTTAATTACTTATTAACGTTTTTAATTAATTTTATTATGAAATGACAAAAAATGTAAGTGACAATTTTAACCTTTAAGCCTTTTTGCTGTGAACAAATGTATCAAATATTCGATCGTCTGAAATTTCAAAGTCTCTATGAATATATATTAATGCGAGTGCGACAAATCTTGACTCTGAAGTTGAATTTGCGATTCGTGACCGATGCACAATATCACATGCATTAAATTAACCTACTACTACAGATATGTAATATTAAAATGTTTAAATATTTTTACTTTTTTAGCGGTTTTCATTGACCATTATAATAATTTTCTGAGAGGGCTGCACCCCCCTAGGCTACGTCACTGGTACAGATGTATTATCGCAGTGGTGTATTGGAAGGTACACGGGGGTATACGGCGTATACCCAACACGCTATTTTTATCCCCGGCGTATAGCTTATGAAAAATTGATGATACGGTCGTGTGCAGCGTATAACTTGAAATTTGACAAATATAAACAACTAGTGGTTATATTTATGACGTGATACGGTATCGGATATATTATTATTATTATTATTATTTTTTTGAATGAAAAATTCAAATATGTTATAATTAAACAACAAGTTTTTGTTGTCAAACAGTCATAATTAAGGATGATTATTTTTGGTTCCCACACGAAATAAGGCGTGTACACCGATGATTTATTTTAGCAATACATCACTGTATCGTATACGTACGGATTGTTCGAAGACACCGTGTCGGCGACGGAGCGGCAACGACGACTGGACGGCTTGAAGGCCGACTTGTGTTGTTGACGGTCGGCGGCGGACTGACTGACGCGCGATTGTCGTCGGGGCGCTGAGACAACTCGCGATCGTAATCGGCCGGTCTCGTTGTCGCGTCGGTGGTGGTGGACGGTGAACCAAACACGGCCCTTGGAGGGCGGTGGCAGCGTCGAAGGCGACTGGGGGGGAGCCACGTGGACGATTATAATTTTTACGGTTATAATTGTAACGACACAACACCGTCCGTTCGCAGGTGTCGGTAGTGGTATAGGATAAATTCCAACCGGTGGCCGACGAAGCCGGGCGCGCGGGTATCGGGTACTCGCGCGGTCAGCGACGATCGATGGCGATCGCAAGGCCGTAACTGGAAAAAAATTTCGGGGAGGGGAGGGCGGACCCCTGGACCCCCTCCCAGTTACGGCCTTGGGCGATCGGTACGCGTTTTTGAGCGCAACGAAAAATCGAGGAAACGGCGCGGGAACACGGAAAATCGGAATCGGACGCGCGCGGTACGCACCGCGTTGCGGCGATCTGGGCTGGTCTCGGGACGACGAGACGCGCAATTACGGTTTTCACGCGCCGGCGTGTAACGATTACGCGTAAGAACTGAAAAAAAAAAAAAACGGGGATCGAC
>NW_020271718.1:1298345-1345643 GCF_003268045.1 Sipha flava | reverse complement strand
TGGCTGCGAGACGTCGTCGTCGCCGACCGCGATTCTCCTTTCATCCGCCGCGCGCGAAACCGGCGAATACATTCGGACGAGCGCCGTTTCGTGACGCCATCGGTGCGTTTACCCATTGTGATGTTTTGTTGACGTCTATGATGCCGTACACCCGGGATACGTTGGACACGCCGCATACGCCGGTCCGATTTTGTGCATCGTGACGCGTCGCGACAATTTTTCACCTGTTGTTCGTGAATCGACGGCGGTCCACCGCGGTTCGAAATTGTGTTGTGCGATAAGGCGGCGCGAAAAACCCTTACTCGTTACGTTGTACATCCATCGGGATAAAGCTTGTGAGGCCCAGCCGAGTGCCGCCCGGCTATGCCGAACCGTTTGGGATACGCGTATTTTGGGTGAAAATGTATGTGCACCGGGAGTACTGAAAGTATCCGAGGTAGAAGGTTTGAAATAAACATTGTGTGTATCGGCATTAGATCTTTGGACAAAGACGAAACTCGAACGTCCAAACAATCGTTTTCGATTAAATCCCTAAGAAAGGATAACGTTATATACGCCCCGTGCATGTATAATACGTTTGGTAGACTCGAGACGTCTTATTCAGGCACTTCGTACAAGCGAACTTGACCGTCTTCGCGTATCGAACATTTAGAATCCCGATATTTAAATACCGAGGTCCAGGTACTCTCTTCATAAGCGCGTAAACAATTCGCGTCCAACTTGTTATACACGTGTCATCAGGGGCTCTTTGATATTACCTTCATAAGCGTGTTCAGACAATGGAGACCTAGAGGGTGTAATACATTTTTAAATCGTAAAACCGTTACGAAATTTTTTTTCTAGGCATGTAGAAATATTTATTTTTTATGTAAAAAAAACTCGCAACGATAGGAATATTTTAATAATATATCACGGCCTAAACTCGAGAGGGGGGGGTCCGAACCCGTAACCCCCCTCAACCGTAAAACTGATACTGTAAGTAATCGATATTCGAATTGGTTTTGAATCGAATGGGTGTATTGGAATACAGTTATAGGTATGGGTAGTGTTGGGGAGTAACTTAACTTAAGTTACAAGTTATTGTAACGAAATTACTTTTTAAGTAATTTGATGGTAATTTAATTACATTTTATTGTAATTCAAAAGTAATTTAAGTTACTTTTTTGTAGTAATTATTACTAAATTACTCGTTACTTTTTTTTGGTATAATATATGTTAAGAACAATAAAAGTTTAAAGATATGTCAGTAATGGAAAAATAAGAAGCCACTGACATCCTTCAAAGTGAAATAGAATATTTCAAACCTGTTAATGATAATACTTTAGAGCAAAATCAAGTTGAAGAAATCAATGATGACATTATTTTTGATGAAGATATAAAACAAGAGCATTTTAATGCTGAACTTGAAGTTTTTTATTTACTTCTTTTAATGGTGATTTAACTATTTTAAAAAACATGCCAATAATGAGATTAATTTTTTTGAAGTATAATACTGCTTTACATGTATCATGTTAGCATATGTTTTATCTTTTTTAACCATTTCCCTTCATGTCAGCGTACGTCAGACAGTGATTCTCCTCCTTCTAAATTACGTGAGTATATTTCATAAATCCCTCCCCTAAATTATTTTATTCTTATAAATACTTACTTATTATTCTTAATTTCTTCAATAATAAATATAATAAGATAGCTTCCATGCTGTTGGTAATTCATTGACTTTTGCGCTTTTACACGCATTAATTCGAATTTTGATAGATTTGATGTAGACATCTGATTTGAAATTTAGTTTTTCTCTGTATATAAGGTACCATAAAATTTCTCCTATCCCTTTTCCCTTGTTATACTGACGTAATACTAGAATGCTCCTAATAATATATAAATAGAACCAAAGGCGTACGCAGGGGGGGCTAACGGGCTGAAGCCTCCTCACCATTGCCCGTATTATTATTTTTGTTTTTAAATCTATCAACGATTTAATATAGTATCGCAAAGCGTGTATTACCCATTTATTAGAACCACGGACTAAGATATTAATTATTATTATACATATCTTATGTGATTACGACCACAGTCTATAGATGGGTATTTATAATCTATGATTACAAATAAACTGATGCTAGCAACAATCTAAACATCATTAATCTAGCTAACGTTCCAAATATCAACCATGACGGAGGAACGTCTTAATGAATTAGCTTTACCAAATATCAATAAAAAAAAAAATTTGACCGAATTGGAAGTTTTACAACAATTTTCAAAAACATCACTTAAGCGACTACAATTATTAGACTGGACTAAATAAAAATGTATTTTATTGCCTAATATTTTTGTTTTTTTTTTTTTCATATATTTTTTTGTTTATTTAATGCTTAATTTAAATAAGAAATAAAAAAGCAACTATTTTATTTTTTAAGCCAATGCACCTGTTACACCTGAGTAATTATTTATTTTTAAGCCCCCCCCATTGTAAAATTCTGTGTATGCCACTGAATAGAACGTCGATTATTCGAACATCTGTAACCCGAGTATTGAAATATTGCAATGCTAACAGTAATGTTTGTAGTATAGTGAAACCTCGATATCTCGAACTCCGGTATCTCGAAGTTTCTGTATGTCGAATTTTTCTTTCAGTCCCGATCATTCAGTTTTGGACTTACGTATTCAGTTATTTCGGTATATCGAATTTCCATAAGTCTAATATGTTCTATAAGTCGAAGTCATTATCCGATATCCATTGCCTATTATGATTTACTAACTCAAAAATATGACAGATTAGATAACGCATAAAATGTCCAAACTATTAAATATCAGATAAATGATAGAGCTTATACACACAACATTGTATGTAATAGCATTCATATTTATCTGGTTCAGCTAGTGACCGATAACGGTGATAAAGTTCCAGGGACATTATTTTTTCTGATTTTATTTAATCGTAATTCTGTTTTTAGTACTTGTTCGTGATTATATTACATAATATGTATATTATCAGTGTCGTATTTAAAAATTTTGCGCTCCGGCGCAAAAAAAAAAAAAAAATTCACGTCCCTCTAAGGGGTCTATCTACGGAAAATATAGTTGATAGATCCTCATGAACCTTATAGATATTCTAAAATCAAAGCTATTTTTATGTAGTAGGCACACCATCGCACGCCGCAGCGATAACATAATACGCCGTATTATTATAAATAACTTATGTTTATTGACATTATCACAACAAATTTGGGAACTGATATTAGGTATATATATACCTAATATTATTAATAACCATTATTAATATTAATAATATTCTAGATCGCTGATAACTATATTGTTATGAATATATTAATAAATTAAATACATTAACATTAATTTATCTACTGTTATTAAAAACAAAAAAAATAATAATTTTAAAAGTTCAATAATTCACAAGTGAGCAAATTTCCGACCACAAAGTATTGGTGCCCCAAAAAACTTGTGTCCATGGCAGTTGTAGCCAGTGCCCCCCCTTAAATGCGGCCCTGTATATTATACATTTTGTGTTATATTTTATTAAGAAGTGTGTTTTTTCATTACAATGTCAAATAAACGATCTTTGAAGTGCTTAAATGTTGGTGACAAATTAAAAATTATAAAAGAAGTTGAAAAAGGTATGAAAAGAAAAAAAGATATTGCGCCAGATTTCAATATTCCTGCTAACACTTTGTCATCAATTTTGAAAAATAAAGATAAAATTGTAAGAAATATTGAAGATTCTTTATATTCACTACAAAGAAAAAAATTGAAAGTTTCAAATTTTACTCAGATTGAAGATGCAATGTTAAAGTGGATACATAGAGCAAGAGATCATAAACTTCCTGCGTCAGGGCCCCTTGATTCAAGAAAAAGCAAAAGAGTTTGCTCAAGAACTTGGACTTTAGTTTCACGGTAGTTCAGGTTGGTTACATAAATTTAAAATGCGAAATGGAATTATTTCAAAAATAACATCAGGAGAAAGTGCTGCAGTATAGGAGATCGATTGTGAATAATACGTGAACAACATTTTACCAGGATTAATTCAAAATTATTGCGAGCAAGATATTTTTAACTTTGACGAACTCGGTTTTTTTTTAAATGTTTTCCGGACAGAACTTTAACGTTCAAAGGTAAGCTATGCCATGATGGAAAAAAATCTAAAGAATCACAGTTTTATTAGGTGCTAATATGGCTGGCACAGAAAAAATACATTTTTAGTCATTGGTAAATATTAAAAGCCTAAATGTTTTATTAATGTGAAATCATTACCTGTGCAATATAAGTTTAATAAAAAGAGAGACAGATTCTTCCGATGAAGCAGTCGACGAGGTAAAAATTGTTGTTGTTAAACCTTACATACGTGGTGCCCAAGCTAAAAACTGTATACATGAACTTCGATGATACGTTCAACAACAGTCAGGAGTTTCTGACAACATTTTTTTTGCACTTCATATTTTAGGTAGTTTTATTGGAAATACTTCTAATACTAAACAAAAACAAACAAAAATGACAGATTTTCTACTTTCATAGAAAATAATGTATACTTACCCAAATGACGAACACTAATACATAATATTTATGCAATGTATAAATACATTCTATATTATAAATACACATTTTTCCCAATAAACATTTTTATTTCAAATTTTATTTATGTTTTAAATTCCCTCGCTAACTCGAAGTTTCAATGTGTCGATTTTTTTTTGGTCCATCACGACTTCGAGATACTGAGGTTTCACTGTATGTTGTAATGAATGTTTCGCCTGTGATTTCGTCTGGTGTACATTATTTGATTTTGTATTTTGATTTTATATTTGTACGTTCTTCATTTAGTACTTGTGCTACATGGATACAAATCGAAAAAATAAGACGCATTTAATGCACAGATGGATTCAATAAATAAGATTAAACCATACACGTCTTCTCCCAGCTACTTATTCGAATTTTTTGATTCAATATTTTCGAATAGCCGACGTCGTAAACAAATGCAACCACTCGCAATAAAAGAAGAAGTGAGGATACAAGCAGGGTTCGATAAATGTATTTGTAGATAAAAAATATCGATCAAACGATTTACACAAAGTCTGTTTTAACGTACATATTTTTTTTTTAGTTTACCAGCGAAGCAAAAAAATGTGCAAGTTGTACAATGATGTTTCTTATATTATCTTTCACGATTAAACTTTCGAGTACGGGAAACGTGCAACCAATTTTTAAACAATATAAATTGGACTCGGATGGTAATCTGAATAGGTAATTTGTCGATTTGCACAGAAGATAAATTTGGAAATAATATGTAAATTGTTGATCGGCTAACGTTAGCATAATTATTTATTATTGCGTACATACGAGGCCAACCAGAAGTCGTTTCACCTACCAGGCATGGCTAAGAAATGAGAAAACCCGTTTCGATAGCTACATTTTTTTAAAAGCGTTTTTAAAAGTGTTTACGTACGAAGAATTCCGTAAATGTTGACGGGTTTTTTTCCCTTCGATCTGTGCAATTTACAAACGTTTGCGAACACAATCGGTCGCGAATTTCGTGTTATAAACGCTGTTTCGAACATTACAGTTATACGAAACGCGATAAATCTGATGCCCACCTCGCACCGGCGTGTTTATCGTACACCGATAAACATACCATTGTGCACCGTAATACGTTCACGTTGATCAACCACATTTGAATGCACGCTCGAGGCGCGTCACGGGTTACCTCGATCGGATAGCGCACCGATTCACAAACCGGGAGACGCGTCCCCTTAGGAAGGAAGGGGTGTACACATTGCTGGGGAGGCGCGAGCAGATATTACGAAGTACACTTTTATCGATTAATTCCGAATATTGTATGGTTTATATTTTTAAAAAAAAAACATCGAAAAAGGTGATCGATTTTATCAATTCATATGTAAGGGGGGGTACGAGATTTTTGAAAGTCTATGAAGGGAAAGGAAAAGGTTGGGAACCACTGGGACAGCGAGACGACCGAGACGCATCGTGTTGTTTGTGCGCGACAACAAGCGACGGTAGTCCTGTAGCGCGCGAAGTAAATGGATATTCGATTGGGTGCGCGACAATGCGACTACGGGTAAAACACGATTGCGTACGTTCGTTATCGGCGATATATTTTGAGCTACACAGTTCCGTACGATTTTACTTGATTTTTAACTAAACGATTTTGTACGAAGTTTTGAACGTTGATGCCAATTTTCATACCGGTATTGGTGCCTATACGAATGCCTATGAGAACTTAAAACAATTAATAAATACTTTGTGTTTTATTGCTTTTATTACCTACATTTATTGCTAATGATATCGAATATATTATAGACATAACGAAATCTCGTTATTTCCGTTATATTATACTGTATTTTCCGAGTTTCATTAAAAGTAGTAGGTTATAGATGACAAGGAATCCAAATTTAAGCATTTTCAAATAATTTATTAACAATAATTTCATTCAGATAAAAACTGTCGATTTTATTTATTTATTAACTACTTTTATTTGGTTATCCTCATTTTATTTATTATTTCATTATTAATTTTTTTATGAAATGTTATAGAACTGTTATCTGTATATGTATTCTATATCAGGCTTTATTGTAAGGATTTTTTTCCAATTGCACTAATAAAAAATATGTTACAAGGAGGCTTCGCTCCACACTCTCTACGCTCATTTTATTGATTTTGAAGAATCAGATAATGAATCCAAATACGTGGAAGTAGCCAACATCGGTTTCACTAACCTAATATTCAAACAATTCATCATGTTTATAATTTATTTATTTTTATTGATATTTCATGAACGGTCAAATCGTCTTTTATAATAATAAAGTGCACATGTTCGTTAATTCTACAACACATTTTATTGTACAATAAAACCTGTTCTATATTAGGTATATATTACGGTGAAATCATTATGAACGTAATGCCCAAAGAAAACGTCCGGTGCTCTTAGCGTGATTTCGCAGTTACTTTGAAAACGATCTTGGATTATCTATCATTAACATCTATCCTGCATCGGCTAGAGAATTTTTCCATATTAGTATTGTTTTTAAGAGAATAATGAGGTTGCGGATAAAATAGCGGAGAATTATTAATTAATAAATTGAAAACAGCTATTACTGTGCGTCGAATATGATCTCATCGGAATTTAATTAATTTCTGAGATCAAATATATGAGAATTTCACCATCAGAAGTATGTGGATTTATTGATATCAGGCGTTGAGCTACTTTTCAGTTAAAACAGACAAATAATGCACTTTTATGCGAGGGGAGAGGATTGGACTAGATACTACGCACACTACAACTGATCATTTATTTATCACCCAAAGACAATCCGGAATAGCTTGCAATGGATAAATTATCTATATATATATAAAAATGAATATGGTTCATAAGGGACTTATTGTTTGGGTAAAACGCAGAAAATCCATGCAATATCGACTAAATAAGTAGGCGTTTCGCTGATTTTATGACGACCGTCGACGGCAATTAGAATAACGTTGAACGATTTTCACATTAATTAAATGCAAATCAGTGTACACTGTTTCAATAACATTACATTGAAAGCTTTTGTAGTATTTCGCCAGAACATAATAATATTATAAATAGCATTAGCATAGGTAGAATGTCAAAGAGAGGCTTTTACGTTAATTTGCAAATACCGTTATTTTTTTTAATTATATCATTATGTTAATATATACCAATATATATATAGTTTGAGTCTTAAAATTAATTAATTAAATCGTAAAATATTATTATTATAATTTTTTTTTCGACTTATTTCATATTTTTTTGTAGTAATAACAAACTGAATTAAAAAATTCTAACCTGGTAATACGCCTTTGAGCATATAAGTTAATATATTCTTCAATATTTGAAAGTTGAAGGTCTTATTTTAGTATTCTGTATTAAAATGTAAGCATCTACTTGTTATTGTGCCGTAGCATTCGTAAACGTAAGATTTGTAATATTTTTAACGTTTTTATAGAGGCGGATTTTACAAAGATGCGCATAGTGGAAAAATGTTCGACTATATTCAACAACACGGTAATAACTATTTTTATGCACGTACAGGTGAACGTTCATGGTAGAAATTCGGCTTTAGTTTTACTCATTTTCTGAACAAGCGGAGTTCGATCATTACCTTTTTTCAACTTAAATGTAATTCGATTACTTTTTTTCAGATGATAAGTGCAATTTTACTATCCTGCTCATGACGTTGACTTTCAATTTCAGTTCTATACACATCACTTATCGTGAAGTACTATATCTAGTAACACAAATCCGACATATAAGTAGTTGAAGAAAGAAGATAAACGTGTGCTTATGCAACTTTTAAAAGGAGTAACCGCATGTTATAGTAAACCGCATGTACATCGCATGTTATAACATTATTGGGCGATTGTATAACAACATTAGGTCGTCGGGCGCTGAAATAAATTTGCGAGACGATTCCTCCTGATCGTTTTGGATCTCGAAAACAAAAGAAGCAATGAAAGCGGTAATCTGCGAGCAAGATAAGCAAAAATAAATTTGGACGCGTGTGCAGTTATTCGTCTATGTATAATAACGTATAGGCACAGGGCTTAAAAGTATGCGTAATACGCATTCCGTGACTGACGACAGAATGTAAAATATGTCTACGAAATTTGCAAGCGAGCGTTATATCACCGGAGTCAAAAATCAGCTGTACTTACAAAAAAACAAAATATATTATAGAATCGGTTTTTACTAAATGTAGAAAAAATTAATGCACATAATTTCTATAATACACTTAAATCGGTTTTAACAAGTTTCGTATTTAGTGTGCTATCACGGACCACAATTATTTATTTAAAATTTAGTGTAAATTATCAACAATTTAATTTTCTGCTCCCATGTAGCTGATATTATTTAGTGTTAACAAGTCAATGCAAATGTGTATGTAACACTGAAACTTCATAAATACCTACGCGTTATGTCAACAATGATGATGATTATAAGTCATAATTTACAACGAAAACAATTATTTTCTAATGTATACATACAAAAAAGTCTTTAATCTGACGAATGTATTAACTGTTAAGATATTTACTATGCAAAATTACTATTATTATTACGCGTGTGCCTGACTACAACACTGTTGCAGGTATATATACTTCGGTATTCAAATGTTTGCTACCACAGCTGGGATATCATTGAATCCATATGATCGCATTGTGTTGATTTCAAATTATAGTGTCTAACTATAGGTACATTGTTGAAGAATTCAACGTATATTGTAATGAAGTATGTGCGCGATCGTTTCAAATACAGCGGCATAATAATAGCGGATAAGAATTAATTATAATATAATTTATTAGCTGAATTACCCGGCCACGCCTGTTTGTAGTTTTTATTTGTGAAATTCTTACGCACATTTTTGTGTTTTAAGAAAAAATGAATAATTTTATTTAATTCAATCAAGTGCTAAAAATAGTTGTAGTAGCTGAATTATAAATAATAAAAAAAAAACTAAATAAATAATAATATTTACAAATGATTTTAATGATTCTATACACATATTATTATTGAAAATTATTCTACAATCCGTATCCTTATATTTTTATAAAAGAACAGGTTTTTTTGTGTTCCAAATTTTTTTTGTGACACTATTTAACATTTTTCCAATTTTTTTTTTTCGTAAAGTTGTGCTAAACACGTTTTTGTCACCACGTCGCCTGATTTTTAATGTTTTTTTTTCTGAGGGGAAAAAATTGAAAAATCGGGTCAAGTGGTGACATTCAGGAGGGTATTTGGAACAACTCTGTAAAAAAAAATTGGAAAAATGTTAAATAGAATTGTCACAAAACTGGAATAAAATTGGAAATTACTGGAAAAATACAATCTCTCCCTATCCCTCCCCTCAGACAAAATAAATGAAAAATCGAGTGTGTGGTAGCCCTTAAAAAGGTATTTGAAACACTTACGTGTAAAAAAACTGGAAAAATATTAAATAATGTCGTCACAAAATTGGAACATATAAAAGGCCTGTTTATTTATATGCGTATACAAAGGATAATAACACTGTTTTTTCCATAATTATTTAATAATTTAACTTTAATGTCCAACAAGGATGTGCGAATCGGGCCAAAATCGAATCAGATTTACCAGATTGATTTTTTTAAAATGATTTATTTTCTTTCCCACGGGTCTGGCGTTTAACACTGAATAATTATTTTACAATACTATCCATAAAGTAGCAGAAGAAAATGGATACTCATTGTTGCTCGGATGAAAATGCATTGATAGTCGTATAAAAATATTTCCCGTTATTTAATCTTAAACTATTATACAGTCGGGCATTCAAGAGGACTAAACTTAGTTACCAAACATTTTAAATAAAATCCTTTGCAATTCAAAATGCGGGTGTGCTTCGAGTTTGATCACGCTTCAATTTCAAAATATTATCCACGTGCATAACACATATAATACGTATTGTATAATAATATTGTACAATAATGAAATCGTATTTTTAACTTTTACCATCGTTTTCAGAGTCCATCTCATTAATACGTACGCAACATTGTATACTTGAAACATACGGCCATAACACATACTGCGGTGTTATGAGCGTAGTATCAAATTACTATGACGTAATTTTAGTGACGATGAAACAAATAAACAACAAACTGTTTTTCGTACTACTTCACAGGTATATTTACACTTTATTTTGTTATTTTTTATTTAATTTTACGTTATATAAACATATACGATGGCACATACTACATAATATAATATATTATCATATTCATATAGTGGAAGGTAATATTTATAACTTTGGGACCGGATTTTAGTGTCCTCTCGTCCACTATCCCGACGTTTCAACCCATATTATTACATGTATTTTCGCCGGTTAACTTATGAGTGTTCAATTTTTGAGAGATGACCACTATAATAGAAGATTCACGATATATGCGTGTTTTATCGAAGGAAATATTACAAAAAGGATGAGTCCCCTAGGTTTCTACGAACGCATACAGAACCCGTAGTACCTATATTAGGTATAAATAATGTACACGTGATATACTTCATAAGCAATTTAATCGATGATAAAGTTCAATATAATTAATCACTCATCATTAGGTCGTTTTCATCAATTATTAATGTCACCCCAGTCCTGCCGTGTTATATATTGAAGTTGAAATCGATTAAACGTTATTTGTTAAATTATCATACATCGTCGTAATTATATTATATTTACATAAATCGACAGGCAATTAATAAATAATAATATGTACATTGTACACGTACGATAATTAAATTTTACTCAAAACTAATATACGATAATCTACAAATAGATATTTAAACATAATTAAGCAATGCGCGTGTTGTTATCAAAAACAAAACAAATTTGTCTCGTGTTTACTATTTGAATTACTTCAACATTCGACTGCTTGTACAAATATTTTACAACATAACATCATACAGACACTTAAGTCAGTATGCACTCGCTACGTTTTTTACGTTTGATTTTCGCGACTCATGTATACATATATATATATATAAATAATAAGTATAGGGTAGTTTTTTTATCGAGACAAATTCCATTGTACATTTCGGACGGTTGATATGTATCATGTTGTTGAAAATATTATTTTTATGTAATTCTAAGTAATCGAATCTTTATGTTAACTATTTACAACTAACAAATAACTATGTTTGAATGAGCGAATAGAAGTGCACCATGGTATTGTGAGATCTACCGAGTGTTCAACGAAGATATGAATATAATTGTTAGGTAAGGTTAATAATTATTATTCATATTTTTGTGGGACATTCTGTATATTCCTGTATTTCCATTTCACTCAGAAAATCGTTAACTAATTATGACTAATTAACTTCATTGGTTCGATAATTATTTTATAAATAATGAAATTTTAAAAAAATATTTTGCTACAGAATAGTGAATTGAAAATGTATTATCGTTAGAAATTTGAATAAACTTTTTCAAAAATAGTTCTTATAACAAATAATATAATTTACATTCATATACAATTCGCTTAAGCACAACAATAGTCACCGATTGTCAAATGTAATTTTTTACGAGTTATATTCCAATAATATTGGAAAGTCATCGTAGTTTTTTGTTTAGGAATTTTAATTATTCTTCCTCTGTTTACTTGTACTTATTAGTAGTTAATTGTTATGACGCATTGCGTAATCAGTCTGATAAACTGTCGACAAATTTAATTCCCTATTGGTTGTAAATATCCGAGTTAGGATTCATTGCTTGAAATAGTATGAAATAAGCCATATGTGTAAGTTATAAAAAACGATTAGGTACGCCATTGCCTTCTAAAATCGTATCTTTCGTTCGATTTTCCGTCAGATCGAAAAAAATGCCACACTCTTTTATGTGTCATTTCACTTTTCCATCAAACGGGGTAATGTAGCTTACGCATATTATTTTTGGGCAGAGTAGTGATTTTTTTTCCTGGTTTCGTTCGGTGCAGCTGTCGTTTGCCGTTCGATAGGAGCAATAAATCGGCGGAAAGCGAAACAGGTAAAAACTATATTATATGGTTTCGGTGAAAAGGTCACCTTCTCAAAACATCGTTCATGTATAAGATATAAAGGTATAGATGGTGGCCAAAAGTAAAGGTCATAGTTGCATAAATTTCAAAATGTAACCATCTGAAGAATTTCTTATTACACATTTTATTATATGTTAATATTACTGTAATATTTAAATATTATATAACAACTACAAACTTTTCCGTCGACACAAACATATAAAACTATCCTACAATGTTACTGTTCGGCTAGAAGTTGTCCTGCAAGGTAGTTATTAAAGGTCTCATCAGTGTTGCTAGAATTATTTTGAAGTTTTAGCGCTCGATAAAAAATTCTAATCGGAAAATAAAAAACTGTAGCGAAACTGACAAAAACAAGAATGGTAAGGGAGACAAAAATATATGAGGCAACTGTTCCACGTCAACATGGGTTTTGGCGTATTCGCGTTTGATTTTGCGTGGCTCTACTCGTACCAGTACGATGATTTATTATCGAGTATATTTCTGTATCGATAATTTTCTGCCAAACGAACCATTTTTTTAAACATAAGTACATACAAAAAATAAAAAAATTAAACGTTTCGTCGCATCATTGCGGTTCCATAAATCGGTGTAACTGAATGAAGACAATGGTCTCGCAAAAACGTCGGGATAGTTTGCATGTAATTGCGGTCCGGAGCAGCAGAAACAAGACTTGTTCCGATTTAACACTGCTTATGATCCTGTTGATCTGTGCTTGTACGTCGCGTAAGTTTCTCGTCCACTCTGCACTTCTGTCCGTCGCCCCCGTTCTGCACTGTTATTCGGCCATCTGTCGTCTCGCGGATTTCACCGCGGTTTAGCGCCTGAAACTGCGTACGCGCGGCCGCACAACCCCGAACGCTAATGTTATTCGTATGCATTGCGCCCACCCGACTATACGGAAACCGGAGCAGCGCAGGCGATTCCATTTCTCATACCGCCCACGATGGAGTACACCTGTCGCGGGTACCGTGTTTAATAACGTCAAGTGTACTCAGTGCATTAGTGGCGTGGTGCACTCAAAAATTTTAAAACATTTTAATAAGTATATTTTGTCGATACCCACCCATCCCCCCCCCCCCCAAATGAGAGGTGGTCGCTTCTCGTTACCCACATCGTCTCACGCCACTGCTCGCATATAAACTTTATATCTCACACACTTGTTGGTCGTATTCATTCATATAGGCACGATAAGATAATATGAAAATCTTTATATTTTTATATATTATGTTATTATGTTAAGGAAAACGTTTATTGTGTCACGGACGCAAATCGACGAGCGAGTGCTTGTAATAAACACGTACGGTTGACGGTAATTGGTACGATTGTTTTTATTTTTCTACGTTCTATATTGGTTATCTTTTTTTTTTTTAATGTCGATGCGTTTGAGAACCTCAAAGCGACACTCAGAAGTTGTGTAACCTTTATGGAAGGTCAACGATGACAACAATAAATAGTGGTTTATCGTATTATGTTACATCATTATTTAGGTATTTGGGTCAACGTTCGGAGATAACGAGTCGAAATTCTATTGCAAGATATATTATAATAATGTACACAAAACGACTCATGTTAATAATATATTGAACTAAAGACTTTATTAATAATTCAGCTACAAGGAAATCAAAAACGTGTTACAATAATAATAATAATAATAATAATAATAATAATTATAATAATATAATCTACTTTTCGATTGTATATATATTATATCCGATAATCGTTACTTAAACGATATAGATTCAAATCTAAATTATTTTAACAATGACAAAACAAAAAAAAAAAAAAAAATAATAACGGTCGGTAACAATAATTATTATTATAATAACTGTGACTTAAATATTATTTTATTATTTTTGAATTCTAAAAATTAATAACGCGTATAACATATTGATTTACGTGGTGTACTTTCGAGTAAACAGTTGCAACATTGCTTATAGTTTTTTTTTGCTATTATTTTTAATGTTTGTGTTCCGAATATAATCACAAAAAATGTTTCTGATATATTCAACAATAAACAATAATATTATGTCGAATTGGCCCCGAGCCGTAAATACACTTTGGTCTGTCGTGTGTTGTTCGCTGTACGACGATACGAATGGAAAAAAGAAATTGTTCCGATTCTCGAACGGTGTAGGGGGAAGGGTGGTAACTATATGTATATTTGTAGAATGCAGTATAGGTTGGGAATAATGTTGTTATCGGATGAAATAATTACAATTTTTGCTGTGCCGTTCAAATGAAATCAAGCCACGTCGCAGAAACAAATTATGTACATCAGTCATTCGACATATTGTGTAGTGACAGCAGTGTATTGAGTAGCAGTAGAACTAGGAGAAAAACAAAATCTTGATCTGTATCAGGTATCAATACGATTAATATTAAATGATCGACGGGCATGCTGGGAAGATGCGATCGGACGACAAAAATTACTAGGTACCGTCCACAACATCTTATACCCGTGTGGTATACCGTATACGAATTTTAGTATCGCGTACGTGATTTTGCTTAAAGCGAACAAATCAACTAATAATGAAGTGAACAACACAGCACTTACCCGTACGCACACACAGCTGTTCGCGTACAATAAGTTAATAGACAGAATGTAGATGTGCGTGCGTGTGTGCAAGTGCCCAGCGGAAACTGTTCGTTTTCGAAATCAGTTTTTTGTACTCTCAAATAGATAAGAAAATTCTAACAACGAGCTAATCAAGGCACCTAAATTCCAATTATTATTATTATTCGTAAAATTATAATATAAATTGAAAGAAAATAATAATAATAATCGAAAATAATAATACTCAACGAATACAATATAATATAATATACTAAATCTAAATTGTACGTCATTTTCCTTATCGTCTAATTACGTAATCTAAAAATTATTAGGTCTAACATAATTTATGGTATGAAAAAAAAAAAAAATCATATTTCTTTAAAATAAAGAACATCATCACAAGTTCATTGCGAAATTTGTACAATTCAATTACTCTCAGCCGTCAACTAGCTTAAATTCTTTTCAAATCGATACAAATAAAAATGATTAATTATATTTTTATTTAAATTTTTTTCAAATTTTTTTTTTTACTTAGAAACGTAAAACTATTATCACAATCAGTCGATTTGCCCCTCGTGTTTAAAATATAAATATAATTTATCGTGTATCGCGTACGCTACCCCGTATAGGCGTATAATATACGCAGGGTCTTGTTGGTCAAATCTACACGTAGTATACAATAACAATTAATATACAATAAGCATACTTGTATAACTCTACAAACTCTACATAAACGTTAAGGATCGAACAGAAAACAGGACGAAACGGGACACACGTAAAACCAACGAACCGACGTGGAAATCACTTTTGTAATTTCGACAAGAGACGTGCAAGTAGAACACAATTATTATTGGTTACTATAACATGTTATATTCGAACCGATAAGCCCATAATATTTCTAACATAATCATAATAGGTCGTCGATCGAGAAACAACTGTAATAATAACGTTATTGATAATATGATACGCTTTGTCGACAGAGAATATGGAGAACGGTAAAGAAATGTTTTACGTAATATTATATTATGCTTTTCAAACAGGACGTGCTATGCATACGTTTGTGTCGAGATAACAATGACAACGGACAATGTTTGGCCGTCGTGTCAATGATAACAGGAAGTTTAAACGTTGTGCGAGATTTATTGAGTACTGCCAAGGCTGGCAAGTAAAATAATTTTTTTAACTCCTATCAAGTTTATCTGGAGATTCATTAATTAAGTTTAAAGTTACTTCTTTTTTTTTTATCAATCAGTTAAAACGTTAAAATGTAAAATAGAAAAAAACTTGAGTTACTATTTATTTTTTTTTAACTGAATAATAGCATGATATTTTTATCAAACTATATTGATGAACATTATTTTAATCTCTCTTGAAATCCAACTCTTCCACAATGATAATTTAGATTATACGTATTAATACGATAATTTGTACAAAAAACTTTTACATTTTTAATCTTGATTGTTAAGTAACTTAATTAAAACAAACTTCACTCTTTAACTGGTTGATAGTCAGCGTTGAGTACACTTTGCGCTACTTTAACATGTGACAACATGACAGTGTTATTCCAGAGTGTCCCTACAGTAAACCTATATCGCTTTCGAATCCCGGGAACGCGCGTCATAAAGAAAAATCGATAACAACTTGAACATATCATCGAGATGATGATGAAAATGATAAAAATCGAGAAAGAAGACCGATATGATATTATTATAGCTATCGAAACCGATGTAATAATATTAGAATATGTTGATCGGGTGTCTTGTTTTGCGACCTAAACTCTTTTACTCCGAAACGAGAACAAGATAACCTAATCGACTCTTGGTGTGCATACAGCATGATTAGCTTTTCACGATTTTAATAATACGAAATCGGTTGGTTATACAGTAAACACGCCGGAACGTCATTGTAACAGTGTATGGTAATTTATAACATAATATAATATTGTTGCAGCGTTGGCGGTTTTTAGATCGACTGCGGTTGGAAAACGAAAAATATAACAGAATCACGATAAATTACAATTATTGCTATTCGTGAACATAATAATAATAATAGTAATAATAATAATACGGTACATAGGTAGGTAGAACATAATATATGTGTTTTCGTCGTGTAATAGATCATTTTATACTACATCAAATTAGGAGAGGTGAGAAACAGACAAATCGTAAATACTAACGTCACGTATATCGTCGTAATTAAAACTAGAATTTAACACATAAATAATATCATATATATATATAATAGTATTTCATATACCTAAGTATTATCTACAAAAATATTTATTGCCCGCGTTTCCATCACACATTTTTTTTTCCGAAATCAATTTTTATAATAATAATAATAATAATAATAATAATAATAATAAAAATATACATTCGTAATTCATATTATTATGCATGTACGTAGTTTTTTCGGTTATTTTTTCGCTCACGCGTATCTCGTCTAAATCGAAAACGCCTAAACTGTTTTTTTTCTTCCCTTTTTTTCTTTCTTTTACACGTTGTTTTCGAACGCCGATCGTTGCGCACTACCACTTGTTTACCGACCAAAACGATTCGCGACTACTTTGACGGAACGCCGCTGTTCTTCATTGTGGGGTCCGAAGACATGTTTCTCGACAAACCGTCCATGCTGACGTGGACGAGTGTCCACGGGATGATTGGTCCACCGAACCTAGTTACTATCTTTTCAGCCCATTCCGTGACCAACACGACGGTACTGTGTATCCCGTAACGATCCCAACGAAGGGCCAAAACGAGATGATGTCTATAGCTTTGGTGAAAATCTTCGACGAGATCGATAAAAACCGCGTCGGGGACCACTCCGAGTGTTTCTTAAGCGCGCGTAGCCACACGAACGCATGGTATACAGGTTTCGGGGGCACGCACCAGAACCGGTCCGAAATCGTGATGGATCGTAAATATGCCATCCCGGCGGCGTGCCACCTCGTACGAAAGGCGTATCCGTTAAAAGGGATAAAACGTCGATCAGTCTTTTGCAAAATAAAGGAAATAACACCAAAAAAAAAAAAAAAGAGGGGAAAAAACACAGGCGTTACAATAACGTAATAATAATAATAATATGTTCGTAATCATGTATAAAATATAAATAGCGTCGCAAGTGTTTTCGTCGTTAATCGCTAAACGTATACGGTTGATACCTAAGTACGTAATGCGTAACATTGTTACGCGTGTTATTTACACTAGAAAACAAAAACAAAAAATAAAGTTTCAAAATGCATTTGCTATAAGAAAACAATTGTATGTTACACACGCATTCGCGCACGCCTGCGCACGTGCCCATTGGGTGGCGGCGGACGGAGTGTAACAATAACAATATAATGTTCGTCGTCGTTATATCATTATTGTACGATCACGTCGTGCCGTTCGCGTTTTTCTCTTCAAGCGAAAAATCATCTGTCGGCCGACGACTGCCGCATGAGGAGTAGACCGACGGCGACCGCTACCACGGTCAAGGTGGATCCGACGACCGACGATTCGTTGACCTCGTTGCACGGCGTTTCGCCTGCAACATAAAAAAAAATAAATCGAAAACGGACGCGTGTTAAAAATCATTATTGCAAGCAAACGCGCGACAATGACGTCGTTGGCCGTACGATTCGTGCGAACAGGAACGACGCGAGGGACACAATTGGAGCGGTTGCCCAGAGCCCCGCAAAACAGTGTTTAGCTGTGCTCAGATTTAACCGAACTTAAAAATAATAAGATCCAACATTTATTTTGACCACGGCCTCACGCACGCGTACAAGGGTGCGCTGTTCTTTCCGTCGTTTTCCGCCGTCAACGCGATCGGAGTTCAAGACCGTTATCGTTTACCGTTTGTTCACGCGCGTATTTCAACGCGGCCCACGCATTTTCGGGACGTTTCATATTCGGCGCGTCGATTTCGCGCGTCGACCTTACGCCGGGGCGGCACAAAGGGGGAGGATTTCGCGGGCGCGCACGTACCGCTTGTATTTACCAGCTCGGAAACGGATCTCCGTGTACGTTTTCCCATCGCGTTCGAAGTTAAATCGACCGAGAATCCTTCGCGACGGGACGAATACATTTTCACATCACGTTTTTCCTCCGAACGGAAACCGTGAAACCGTATCGTGCGCGTACGCGATAATGTATCGAAAACTTTTCCCGTTCCGCGAGCACCGCCGAGCGAGCCGTAACGTGTGCGCACACAGCGCCTCCGATAAAGTACTGTTATTATTATTGTCATCCACGAGCTTCCCCTCCCGGGGACCCGTTAATGTTTTAAATGTTTTTTTTTTTTTTTTTGGGACCATTCGATCACCGGACTCCCTCCCCTCACCGTTAGACTCTTTTTCCACCCCCACGTCCGTAGTAGCATTTGCTCGTGGGGCGAGACGATCGCGTGCGAACAAAAATCAAGCGTTTGTCGTCGATAAAATTTTGCTATTCCTTTCTTTCTCTCAATTCTTCCGCTTTGTGTGTACCCTCCGTTTCGAGGAAATATCGTGCAACCGCTTCACGTGGTCTTCTCTTTGATTGTCTTTTATTTCCTTCAACCGGATTGTCCTTAATCACCCATCATCAGTCACTTTTTTAAGACATAATTGTCTTCTCCTTCTCTGTTATCAACCTATACACGATTATGAAACTTGACCGTCGTTTTGTATTATTTCATATTTGATAAAAGCATGTAACGCAGCGTCGTGCATCTCGACAATCTCACCAGTACTCCGCACCGATGTCGTGCTGACCTACCCGGTGTTGTGTTCTTGCTGCGCGATGTGTGTGCCCGGACTCGGTGACAATCGGTAAATTCCCCTACCTTGTTTTTTTATATGGTCTCCCTTGACGATGCGATCGCGAGCTTGGCTTTTAATCATTATATTTTTTAATATTAAAATTAATTTAATTCGAAAACATTTACAATACAATAAGTGATAATTTTGTTACCTAAAGAGTTACGTGGACTGCGTATATTGTTGTATGTACGTCGGAACGAAATGTTTTGAACCGATATGATATGAAGTTATGTACAACGCTGATACCAGAGCCTATCTTATAGTTTTTTTAGAAGTGCGCAAAACCTAAAACTCAACCCTCTCCTCATACTCTCAAAAATATTACTCCCTGTGTATGATTAAACACCCCGCTGCGGCCGTGCAATACTATTGTGATAATAAAATAGTAATTATAATAACACAGACTTAATAAACCTAATCTGATGATTGACGGACCCTCTACCTGCACTCGGCCATGAAGTCGATAACTACAATTTATTATTGTAAGAAATTTTATTGATAGATAAGATTTAAAACTGCGCATTTTTCAATAGAGTTACACAAAATGTGTTCAAACGTACGTTAAAATAAGCCCTGGCTGATACATAATTAGAATCGACGAACAAGAATTTACTGATCTGTTGTAGGGCGTATGAAGCAATCGAAAGGATCATCGATAAGTCTTTGATAAAATAAGAAAAAATGTATCCGGACTGAAATCCCGCATGCGTATACATGTATATGTATATATTTGTGTATCGTATCGACGAATTATGTAAGATATAAACAAAAGCTGTAACGGGAAAACGAGAAGATATCCTCGTCTGTAGTACAAGCTAGAGGGTATAAGACGGAATAACGAGAATAAACGTTTTTGGGGTTTAATTTGGTACTAGCGTACTCGAATAATATTATAATGTACCTATAGAAAATATCTCATCATAAAACAGCGCAGAACCCATTTCTTATCGGAATTAAAGTAAAAAGTGAATTCATTCATTTGACAAATAGCGTATTGGTTTATCAAAATTACTATGCGCATTCAAGTGTAATGACTTCTGAAGTCAACCATTGCAGGTCGTTATGACTATATGTTTTATCGACATTCGAGACGTTCGGAAACGAAAAACATGCAACTACGAGTATTCGCAGATAAATGTTGTTTTCGGTGCCTCGTACGTAATGTCGGCCAGGTATACCACGAGTAGTTTTTATCAAACATCGTTTCGTTCAAGGCGCACGTCGCCTCGGCACGAGTCCAGCGTATAATAAATATTTTAGGTAGCAGAAATATGCACGCTACATAAAAAATAAGATGGAAATAAAAACCGTCGTAGGGACGGGATATTCGTCCGGTACTCCGCTGCAGCGTACCGTTTCGAGGACGATCGGACCCAGGAGGCAATAATGGTTTGTACGGGTAGGGCCGTCCCGAAGATGAAAATCAAGGGGAGGTGAATAATTTGAAAAATGCCGACAACAATTTTTTTACTCGATGTACGTAGTATAATTAACTATATGTAGTCGTATTTTTACTTTTTAACATGTAGGTATATATATGTGTCAGTATCGCACGTTTTTAAAATTGACAATTTAATTATATACATATATATATATATATATATAATAATAATAATAATATTTTATATTGTATAATTATTAGTTATATAAATTTTATTCGTGTATATCCTGTATTACGAAATATGTAATACTTGTTTTCCCTAAGTAAAATTAGGTCCTTCTAAGCTATAATGAAACAAGTCCGACTGCCGACTGGTGTTTTTTTTGGGTGGGTGAGACACCCCCCCAAGACCCCCCTTCGGGACGGTCCTGTGTATGGGTGCACTTGGAACGATAACGGACGGAATGCTTCGAGTCGTAATACGCGTAGGGGTCACGAAACAAAGCGAAACAAAACGGTAACAGCGACGAAACGCGTGGCTATTTTCGTGGCGTACGGTTCACGTGCGCGGGAACGGACTTCCGAATGGGCGGAAAGGCAAACGTTCAGGGAGGTAAGACTTAAAAGGTAGAACGTGTCGTGGAAAATAAATAAGAAAATAAAATAGTAAAAGTAAAAATTGTATCATGATATGAAACGAGTACCGTTCGAAACGAGCAAACATTAGACCTAAGAGATATTTCGTTTTGAGCAACAGCGGCAGGGGTGCGTTCACAGCTCGGTCCAAGATCACGTTTGAAACCTGCGAATCGAATTGAACCCCCGCCATCGGGTAACAATAATCTCCGTTGAACTCGGCGTAGAATCTATCATCGTTGTCGTACTACCACGGCGCGTGAGAATAATCGAAAATAATAATAAATAAATAAAAACGGTTTAGAAACCAATACAATTTTAGACCGGTCGCGTTCAAAATGTCGCGCGCTTTTTTTTTTCTTTTATGTTTTCCCTTCCCATTGGAACCTTCCTTGCCCGGCGATTTTTACCGTTTCGATTTTTTTTTTTTTTACCAACAGACCGCGTCTGCGGATGGGCTACTTACCGGACGGCGATAGCGAGATGTTGAACGACAAGACGAGCCCCTCGTCGGCCGCCGTCACCCCGGTGCGGTTGTTGTCGGGGTTGCAGTTGTCCGCGTACACGGACACCTGCACGCGGTCCGGCGGCCACTTGACGTACGTCAGGCAGTACAGCTTCCTCCAGCCGGCCGCCGACGGCGAGTCGCTGCTGATTATCTGGTGCACCGTTCCGTTTTCTTTCCAACCTCCGTGACACTTGTACGCTGCGCAACAATCAAAACGGTGTTCAACAAATTATTATCGTGTTATATCATTGACTGTGACGGAAAATATATGTCATTTGCATAGTTATTTTATTGATTTTTTGACGCGTTCGCGTATCGCATGTGCCCTACGGTCGCACGGACACGCCTATATATACGTTTATAAACGTATTGCGTTCAAAAAGTAAAATCTTATTTATTATGATATAACTATGTATTATATTACTTAAACGTTTTATCTTTTACCATCTTTCTCGTGATTGGAGTGGTTTTGTATAACGCTACCCCCGTTCGATTTAAAACATTTTACGATATGGTATTGCCGGGGCGAAAAACACGGGATCGAGTCACGGATAATTAACATCGTTCCGTCTGAACGACCTCATCGATTCTATCAAAACCTGCAGTTATCAGTTTAGTAAAAAGAAAGAAAAAAAAGTGCAAGGTTATTGTTATTAGACGTGCTACGGAACAGACGATTCGATTTCGGTCGTATAACCTCTTCTAACTGTCTTAGTCGATACATTCAAAGGCGCAGATGGATTTTTTTTTACTAGGTACTACGAGTCTCGACGATTCCTACACATTATTAAACATTTTTTTCGGCCTATTCGTTGGTATTATTGTACGTACGCGATTATTAACACAGCAGATGCATCATCGAACGATTAACGAAAACCAATAACTCGATTAATTAACACGCCGTGTCTGCGCCGTACTGCATGGTGACGAATTACTGAAACACTATTACGGGTAATAATTGTAATTTAGTTTTGAACAATAAAGTGCGTTTCAGAATTCTAATTATGCCTTCAGCGTTGACCTCTTCTGAAATTACTTTTCCAAAAGTCATTACACGAACGTCTTTAAAGTTTGGGGTCCAAATGCACTAGACGTAAAGGAGAACTTGAACGAATTTTCAGAGTTTTAAATTTTTTTAAAGTCCACTCGTAGGTAGTTTGTAATTTGGTAAAAAAACATAAAAACTCGCAACGGTCACCGAAAGAATAAGTAATTCAGTATGGTTATAAATTATATTTATTGATTTTATCTGGATTATTAAGATGATACAGTTTTTTATGTTGTCGTGCATAATTACTTTGGCCGAATGGAATAAATTCAACCATAATATTTTATTCATCTGAAGCCGCTATAGTTTTTTGTTTAGCTCTTTATAATTGTAAATTGCATGGGGCAACTTTTTTTCGTTATAGAAAATATATGTTTAAATTTTAACTGTAGAAATACGAAACAGTACGTATAGTTCGTGACGGTAAATATTAATACGTTGAGTGTATTTATCCAGAGAAAAAATAAATTTTAAAACCTGAACATTGCACCTACATTGACATTATAATTATTAAACAACACGATTCATCGATTTTATTGTTTGATTTGTTTAATATTTCACATCATTTTGTTTTTTAGGGAATAAAATTATCGTTGATAGAAAATGATGGTCATAGAAATACAAAGAGACTGGTGCGATTGCTATAGAAATATGTCATATTGTAAACATCAGCTAATATTACGGTAAAATTATACGTTAAAATCATTATAATTTTGTTGCCTGCCTTTTATATCGATTTAAATTCAAGTAAAGACTGTAATAAAGGACTGTTTCAAATGTGATGAGACAACGAGAAAAAAAGTTTTGGGACGTAAACCAAAATTAGGTTTGGTCATCTCATTTAACCTTTAGAAATAAAATGGTTTTAAAAGCGTTCTGCATAATGTTACGTATGTAAACTATATATATATATATATGTATGTAACCTATATAGGTCGTTTCCGTATTATCATAACGATAAACATTTGTACAGTATTCAGAACCCAACAGAGCGTAACGGACTGAACATGATAATAAAATTTCAGAAAAAAAAATAATATGATAATAATATTATTATATTCATTGATGTAGTGGTTAAATAAAAAACGAAAGAATTTCAGAGTTGACCTTTCATATTTATGTCGGAACAATAATATTACTGTAGATAGAAATGTTTATTATTGTAATTTTTCTTTTGCGCATGTAGTTCAAAACGTATCTGACAGTTTAAAGCAATGGACAGGTACTGTACGATTGACGTTTTGCAATAAAAGTTTTCTCACGGCGAACACGTTAAGACTCGGACACTAATAAATCACCGTTTAACGATTACGAGCAAATGACCAGATCAAGTAAAACAATGAATGTCTAGGACCCTTGTCGGAGTAAGGACATGCCATTACGTGTGAGCATATTTATAGACGTGTTTTCTTCGTGTGCCGACGTCCGTGTTTATATTTAGTTATGTAAACTAATGGTGAAACCGTCGGTTTGTGTTCGAAGTCCCACGACGTGCCGCCCGCACGTCAGAAAAATAGTCTAAAATAAGTAATCGTCGACCGTAATGTACATTTATACACGGAGTTTAGACGACGGTTGAAGATTGAACGATGTTACACGTGTTTTGACGCGATTTCATACGTCGAGCTTAACTCTCCCGACTGCAGTCGGGACCGTAGAAACGTTTCGGTATTACAGCTCGTTTGATTGTTCATAGATCTTCGGGTTGACTGGTCGGGAATGGAAACGGACGCGCCGTCCAAATGGCGAAGTTTATCGAATTCCGCGTTCGGTAAATAATTATAATTCCGATTTCCGAGATCCATTCCTGGACATGAAATCGAAATGGCGAATCGGTCTTTGCCGTGTTATTCGAAATATTTTAGTCGAAAGCAAACGTCACGCGTGGTCCGTGTTGGTAAGGTACGGTAAACGCGGTGACAATCGCGCACGGGATTTTTTAGCGTAGACAACGAGTCAAGGGTGTTTTTTTTTCCTCAACCGGGGTCGCGAAAGAACTTATGTAATAAAATCGTCTCGAAAAAATCGTGCCGGACAACGGATATTAATATATAATATTCACGTACCGCAGTCACATGGTTGGGACATCGTTCCTTTATACAGAATACCTGTGTTACTGTTTACGTGCGCAATAAGTGTATGCAATAATATATCAAGTGCTGTCGACGGAAACGCGAAAATAGAAAGATAAAAAAAAAAAAAAAAAAAAATCAAACCTAAAGAACGTACCTACCAGGTTCGTGACGTTTAGAATCTACGGCTTCGGATCGGTCTTAACGCGAGTGGAGGAAACGGAAAACAGAAAATGTTTTTGTGAATCTGTTCGACATGACGTCACCGCCGAATGGAATCAGAGCAAATCAGTGTATCGCATCGCCGTTTTATCGCAATCATGATTTATAAATACGAAAAGCGCACGATCAACGCAAATACAGCTGCGTAAATAGACGCTTGTTGATTCGGCGGGAACACACCATTACGTATATCCGTTTAAGTGTATAGATACGTCGTAGGCGTACAACGAGCAGTGTCGAATGAGACGCGTTTTACTTGAAGCGGATATGATTTGATTTCTATGCAATTTTACTATCAATCGTAGAAAAAAAGCCTATTGCGAGCTAATTAAACATGGAGAATGTTTATAACATTCGAAACTGTACTCCCTTAAATTTCATCGCAATTCTGTTTGAATTACAAAATATAATGGTATAATGAAATACTCGTAATATAAAATAAGACACCTATGGGTTTTCCCTATGGGTTTTCACCTTTAAAAAGTAAAGGTACACGTGTTGCTGTACGAGATTCACATCCTTATTGGACAGCAGACAGATGACAATCATCGATCTAATCGATTTAGAATAATGAAAACATATGGTCTCAAATATTATAAAAATGTGCAGTTTTTAAATTATTTTTCTAGCTCGCAATAGGCATTTAGTCCAAGTGGATAGTAAAATCGTATGACAATTATTTTTTTTTGATTACCTGTCTGTCGGGGAATTTAGGAAAACGTCTCGTTTGAATATACGTATATAGCTACGACGTGTATAACACATGCAGTCAGTGTTTCGAACTTTAAGCATACATTTTTACGTTTTTACCCGATACGAATAGCCTCGTTCAACCACCATTAGCAAATGTCAGTACTTGGAAGGTACGCGTTTCTTTTGAATAATAGTAAAGAGATACTATTTATAAGGAACTTATACTGAAATTTCCGTTTCAAAAAAAAAAAAAAAAAAAAAAAACATAACTTATTTTTAATACAAATATTTTCTGGAATGTACTATTTTATAGTCAATTGTAAAAGGTACACTTGAGCTCAATTGGAATAATTGATTTCCAATTGTAAGACGTTATGTCCTATCCATATTTATCTTATTTAATATCTAATATCTACATACAATACATACAAGGTACTTAACAATATTAATTCAATATGAAATTATAAACCACGGTTTTATAACTGCGATAACGATGATAATAAACCAAATCGATTTTGTTAGAAGTCGGAACTCTTTAAAAATTCCTGTTTTTCCGCCATTTTTTGTTAGTTTTTAACATTAATGCGACCATTAATACACCACATCGCAATATCCTTGCTACGGCCTGCGATTTAATTCTACATCAACGCGATCTCATCGGTATAACCGTACAAGAACGGAACCATGGCATTTGGGCGCCGCCAACGAATTGGCTTTGGAACGCGTTCGTGCGTCAACGTCTCGAATGCTACACGGAAACGCGATACGGTTACCGCTACGGCATTCGAAGACACCATCGTTACGATTTTTACATATTATTAACTCATATAAATTGGATGTTACTGAGTAGACGCAGTAGTATATTGGAGGCTATACGGCGTATACCCAATACGCTATTTTTATCTATGGCGTATAGCTTATGAGAAATTGATGATACGCGGGTATACGGCGGTTATAGCGTATAGCTTGTGATTTGACAAATATAAATAATAAAACTTTTGGTTATATTTATGACTTGATTCGGTATGGTATTGGATATATTATTATTTTACTATTTTTTTTTATTTTTTTTTTATGAAAAATTTAAATTTGTTTTCATTTAACAAGTTTTCATTAGAAAAGAGGGATCTCAAAGACTATGTGAATTCGTGGATGATAAATCATAGATCAGCAGAAGACAATAGAAGTAAATGATGTCTCCCAGATGTAGATCCGAATAGTGAAAACAAAACAAGTCTTCGGAGAATACTGACGTAAAAAAAAATTAACCATGATCTATTTTTTTTTTTCATTCAATTTTGTTTACATTTTTTTGTCAATGTAACAGTAATAAACGTGATATAAAATTTAAGCGAAGCCTGAAATTTTTTTGTATGTCATATTATAAATTTAGACCATAAACACGTGCTTTCTAACTTTAAAAATAGAAGAGTGGTTAAATTAAAAATCAATAACCACTTAATAAAATTATTAGTCCATTTATTTAGCATGTAGTATACATAGGAGTATTATAGAATAAATACAAAAGTATAATATTGTATCAGGTTTTAAGTGAATACAAGTAAAGTGAATATTGTTCGAACGAAGCGAGAAAATTTTTTTTTTGGTTCTGACCATATGATAGTTACCACATGCAATAAGGCGTATACCCATGATTTATTTTAGCAATACATCACTGAGTTGACGTATAATATCACTATTGTAAATCTCAATGGCTACGCCAAATATGTAAGACAAGGCAGTTCGGCCACGACTACTATCCGATGTAGCAAAACTCCGTTTTGTGCTCTAGACATCCATAAGCCAGTGAGTTGTATTTTATATTAAACTTTAATAACGCCTTAATCAATCTACATTTGTTCGTAACCTTAAGATCCTTTCCTTTATGCTCCCAAGCTACGGTTAAATATATTCAAAATTACCAGAAAACCTTTACCGAATATCACATATCTTCACGAACACCGACGTTTTAAACCGTTGCGGCGATGATGTGCGACCGATAACGTGCGCCGCAACATACGATAATCGGCGACGTGAACGTCGATCGAACGTCTTCTTTTAGGGTTTTATGTTGCGATCGGAACGATTTTCTACCGGCAAAGCACAGCAGAAGGAAAAACTGTGGCGCTCGGAACATGTGTAAAAAAAAAAAAATCGTCGACGGGAAAGAGGAAATAAAAAATTACTAGGAAAATCGAAATCTTAATGCGTGCGACTGTCATCTGACGGAATGTATTACAATAATATGTAGGTCTGTCACGTGTTGAGAAAAACAATTGCGATCTCCAGCTGCGCCCTCGTTCCACGTTATGTGTACATGGTATTATACGTAGTCATCGCGTTTAGTATTCAATCGGTTTAATGGATATTCTCGTCGTTACTGCGACAAATGCATTATATCCACTGCAGGTTAGAACGCACGCCATTCGTTACGTAGTAATTTGTCGCGACGTCTCGGAGGGAGGAACCGAACGCGCACGCGTGTACGGCAGGACGGACGCAGGAATTCCGTTTGACAAAACAAACGTAAAAAAAACGCGGAAAATAATAAATTTCAGATTGTACCGTTTCGCGTACAACTTTCTTATTGCGTAACAGTATTTTTTTCGTGTTTTGCTTGTTATTAACACGAGAAAACCGCTGCGACATGAGACTTCGATCGCTTTGTCTATATACATAAACGTATGGGGATATTTTTTGCAAACGTATGAATATATTAATCGTACGGCATTTTTTCCGAGTTATAAAAAACATGATTATAACTACGTCATATAAACGTGTGTGCATGATTACGTTATTTATTAAATTATTGTCACCGTGCGAGTTTCGTAGCAGCGCCGCGGCGGTAAAGCCGTTAAAATTTCATAACGTTTTGAATAATTTATCAACGTGTCTCTTCGCGCGCGCGTACCTACATGTGATAGTATACGTGTATATACGTGTATTACTGGTGCGATGTAAACTCGTTTCGTTTAACGAGCTTTATTATCGCATCTCCTCGGCGTTCGTCGCGGTGAAATTTACAACGCTGTGGGGTGGTAGTCGAGACCGTTCCGAAAACCCTCAGAGGTCGGTCATCGGGGACGTTGGAAACCGCGCACATATCGCACCTGCGACCCCTATCTAATTAGCCCGAATACGGTCCTCGATGCAAGCGGATTTCTAAAAACACTAATTTATCGTATTCCGCCCGTTGATTTTATTGCAACGAACGAAACGGATGTACACATGTGCGACGATTTTTAGCCGCCCTTTATCTATGCTCGAGCTATGCGTTTTTATAATTTTTGATGTCTGGTTACATGAACGAAAAGACTATTATTTCTAGTTCATAGACACTCCTGGGCCTGCCCCGTGGTCTTTAGCCGGATAATAATGCTGCGTAGAACAGTATTCGACGAAACTGCAGAGCGTGCGGTCTAATATGGTTTTATTTACGCATCAGTTTATACTTGTAATTACAAGTCGACGGGTGCGACGAGACGAATTGACATTGCGTTCGACATTGATGTGTTCGAAGGCCAAACAAGTTCGTCGCGACCCGGAGGCCGGACTGCATATTGTACTATAGAAAGTATGGAGTGCCAACGAAATCAATCAATGTTATTTTGATAGTATCGAAGAGGAAAAATTATTTATTAAACCATTAACAGTATATGAATGTTAACTTCGTTCGTGTCGGAAGAACAATTAATGTTTAAAATTGGTATCCAGGATCAAGGTTGGATTTTTTGAGAGGAATGATTAAGCACCTACCAGTGTTATACAGCATTATGGTACACGCTCTTTTACATTGTAGCACCTCAGGAATTTAACCAGTGGTGTAATTTCAGTTTTTTCTAGAGTAGGCGTGCTCTTAATAAATTGCCGATTTAGCGGCTCGTTTTACCAAAGTGTCGATTAACGTGGTGGATGAGGGGCATCAAGCCAGTCCAAAAATATAATGATTTGTACTTTGTACATAAGTATCCGTCATATTTTGTTGACGTGCCGATTCCGGAGAAGCTTAACTCTGGATAGTGGCAAATGTACGAATTGTCCTCCTCCCCCAAAATAGCGCCACTGATTTGAACGCTTCAACGTCACGATAACAATTGCGATTATGCAGCCCTACAAACGTCCAAACACATTACAATTACTAACTATGGTATACATGTTTTGGATTTTGATTTACGATCGGTCATCTCTTCCCCCGAGCAATGTCTCCAATATCTAACACGACCAAACCGTGTCACGTGCGCGAGCGTTTAATACAAACGTTGAAAACGGTCGAATACACTCGCGCACAAACGGACGGAACGAACAACGACGGCAAAATGTCGTTTATAAACAATAACACATATACTTCGTAACATGTTTTCTGACGAGTGCGGAAAATAATGTAAGCAAATCATTACTTCAAGACGCAAACGATAAATCTAATAGGTCGCGCGACGGGTGATGTAAGAGTTTACGAAACGGGGGTAGGATTTTATCGTGTGCACCGACGGGTAGGTCATTAATCTTTCACCCGTACTGTAGAACAGCGGTGCGTAACCTTTTTTGATCAACGACCCTCAAATGAATTTATTTCGGACATCCCCTCCCCTATTCCTACCAACATTTTATTGTGTAATATACACTTACTTGATGTGTACAAAAACGTTATTCATATAAATTAAATCGTTAAAACAAAATTAGAGTTTTATAAAGTCTAAAACATAGAGTTATATAAAATAATATACGTAGTATGTAACTTTTTCATTTGTTGTTAAACTATTGGCGAACCCCAAAGTTGTGCATCACTGTTTTAGAAATTAGTTCTCCACACGAACGTTTGAAATCAAACCGAACTGCAATTTACCTTTATATATTATTATGCAAATGTATATATATTAGCTGATCGTACTGTTCAGTAAGTGCCGACGATGACGTTAACATACGTGATAACGGTTACATCACATAATTATAATTCGTAAACAGCTGTACGCAGCCGAGCAGACACCTCTGCTGAGCGTCTACATGTAACCTCCAGACGATGAATTCCGATAATATTTTTACTAATTGCGCGACAGACTTCCGTTTTGTCGAAAGTCATAAACGCGTAACGTCCGAACGCCCAGGGGAGGATCGTTTTTAGACATTTCCGACTGCCCGTGCATGACCACTTGCACCGGCACCTTTCGACCGGACCGGAAAACCGGTCGTTTTACACGCTTGTCCACGTCAGCGTTCCGCCAAAAGCGATCGAATGCGCTTCCGAAGAAGTGTTCTGCGCCTCGTGGAATCCAATTTCGTACGAAGCGATCGACGAGTAAAAGTTTTTTATAATAAGCCGAGCGTGAGCCGCTATACGACAAGTTATTTCGATATTGAAGGTGTGCATCGTGGACGGGTACGGAATGTTTACAACATTAATATCGTAACGACGCGCACACGTTCTTGTCGAAGGGATTTTCGTCCGCCGGACCGAGAACAGTTCACGGGAACGTGCGGGGACGCGCAACAACCCAAGGGCGCTATTTGGAGGGAGGATTTCCCCCGAAACGTCGTTTCCAAGACGCAGTGGCGCTCACTCATTTTTAACGACAGGGGTCGAACATATTATATTAATACTGACCACCCACCACGCATTACTCATACACATTAGTAAAGTAACTCCGATAATGGTAATTTTTGAGCTTGAGGTAGTGAATCTTAGCACTTAAGGTACGAGCTTAGGTCCAATCAAGTTTAATACGTTCAAAATTGAAATAACTTTTAGAAAATCGCAAATATTTTTAACAGTCCAATTTTTTCGGTGGGGGGGGGTTCGACTGACCAAGACGGCTGGGGTGAGTTTCGGTTGTCCGACGAGCGCGTGCGACCTTGTCTCACTGCTCACCGAAACGTTTTCGACGCATACGTTTTACGTTCCGTTCGAGTGCTGGGTCGTGCGCACGCGCTTCTGTTCGGCGTCTCAGTGCCAACCTCTGTCCCCGTCGGTCGTTCGACCGCTGTTTCGCGAACTCAGTCGCGTTCTCGGTATAAATATGTCATGATTTAAATTCCGCGATGGTATGGAATAGTTGGATAAAAATCGGCGCATAATCGGAAATTCACTAATCTACATCCTTTACGCGTAAATCACCAACGACTGAACGGCACGAAAAACACTTAAAGCTGTTTAGTAACGAGATGCACGTCACGAGGGTGTTCGTGTTGTTCGATTCGTAACCGCAGTCGTTAGCCGGTGCACACCAGGTCCTGTCAGTCGGAGAACTTTGAGCCAGTACATTCTGTGTATGTGTGTACCTGTGCAGTCTTTTTCACACCTACGGCTTCCGAAATATTTCGGTTGAAATTCGATATCTAGGTAGGGACGGTTGTAATCTCTATTAATGATTTGACTTTGACATTACTTTCATCAAAAGTCACTCATACCACGCGTCAAATTAAATAATCGTTACTAAATGGCGGGTGTTATTGTTATGATTTCGAGCTGATTAACCATTATTCAACTGTAACACACACACACACACACACACACACACACACACACACACACACACAAATCAGACATCGGAAGCGAGACGATTGAAGAATACTACTTCACGGGTAACCCCGGGGCGCGAAGATAAAGTTATATTTATAGGTATTTGTGGGTGATTTATTTTATTTTTTCGATACGAGGTGCCGATGTAGAATTGAGGGAAAAAAACTTTTAAAACGCTTTCAAAGGTCGAAAGTCAAAACCAATTAGTTGGCTTTCAAAGAACGACGAATATAAGAGCGAAAACAGAAAGAGGAATTGTACCCGTGAGCGTTGTTTGAAAAAGCGATACGAGTAGAAGAAAAAATAAAAAAAATAGTACAAATAAACGACAGGGAAAATCTATATTTCCCACACAAATAATCTAAACACAACAAATGTGTGTTATGATCGATGAAATAATATTTAATATTTCAGGTATACTCGACATTCGTATTTTCATTGGTGGAACAGGTAGTTCATGTATTGTTCGTAACAAACAAACATTTCGGGGCAGTATAAAACTCGAATGTAATATGTTAAGAGGTACTTGGATTTATGGACCCCAAGTCAGGAAAAGAGGGAGAAAAAAAGAATAAGAATAAATATAGGAAAAGTTATTCTTTGCGTTTCTTTTAACATTTTCATCAGTCGTTCATCTAATAGATCTAATAGATCTGATGAATTTATCGTTCCTCATATCATATGTGATATGTTCAATAAATATTTAAAAATATTTAGCTTTTAAAATGATGTCGTGTAATCAACCGTATTAAAATGGGTTTGTCGCGTATTCAGATTTTACAGTTCGTATTGGATTAAAAGAACGATGTAAAAAAAATAGAAAAAGAATCTTGTGCCATGAAATTTTTATAGCTTATCGAAATTTAAACGAAATTCAAATATGTATTATTGTTTTAACGACTCAAAAATACCACGAAAGGCAAGTTTTGAAACTGGTTTTTGGTTAGAAATTATTTTGGTTGAGTATTGATCAAATACTAAATATTTTGTAATCCTGGTGTCGTGCAATCCATACCAATAGTCAAATACTAAAATAAATTGTATTTTGCATGTTATGCTAAATCGGAATGTATTGATAAAAAAAAAAGAAAAAAATTATAAAGTAATACATTTCCGAGGACTATATAGACTTTTACTACTGAGAAAAATGGTGGAATTTAACTATCTTCACATAATTAAATTTTAAACGCGTTTTTGTAAATTGTAATCAAACCTGTGATCAAATTCGTCGAGGTCACGATTATTTAGAATTGAAAATTAGTATTTTTTTCCGTTGTTCAAATGACATAATAGTTATAATTAAGAGCCCCGGGGCAATTGCATATTTGTTTAGAAAGTACATTTTGAAATTCCACTTCGATACAAATTCGATCTATAGTGCCTACGCAAGTTTCAAATACATAAAATGTTGTTAAATAATTTTGCACATTTCGATATTTTTATAGGAATTTGCATGTTTAGGTTTAAGAAATTTTAAATGCATAGATTTAACGATATAAATTATTTTTATTAATAATTTAGAGCTCAACAAAATATATTAGATTTATGACAAACAAAATTCTAAATTTTATATTGTTTAACAAAATAAATTATTAATGGAAATTTGATTATATCTACCAATGCACTTAACAATATTATATATATTATGTTATCTCTAATGTACTGAGAATTCGTATTATAAATAATTAATTTTTATCTGAATTTATCGAGGCATAATATAAAGTAGTTGTTAACAATATTTATACATTTATATTAGAGAAGATTAAAGTTTGATAATGATTGTTTAGTTAGTACCTATAACAGAAAGACTCAACAATACTACATAAAAGTGCGCTTATTTATTTTATTTTTATTTTTTTCCCCATGTATCTAATTTATGTAAATTGTATTTTATTCAATAAATTGCATGAATTTGCATATTTTCCAAATTTTTACTGCTTATTATACCGTATATTATTATGTTTTTAATGCATATATATGCGCATATTTGAGTACTTTTTAACACATAAAGTTCCGAACCTTGGTTATAAAATATACATTTATATATATAAAAAAGTATTAAGTAATTTAATAATTTTTAATTTTATATTTCATATTTTTTTATAAAAAAGTACTAGGACTCCTATATTTTTTATTGTATTTGATATCTTTGTTATAATGACAAAAAAAAAAAAAATACAAGAAATATAATTTTATCAATTGGCTTCGATTTCAACCAATACGATTGACAATACAATATATTTGTTTAAAATATTTACAATATAATTACTGCTACCGGTTTGATGTACTAATAACTAATAATAATATTTGTCGTTTTTTGGTGTTTAATATCATTATAATGAAAAATAATAATTGAATGTTGTATTTGTTTTTATTGGTTCGTCATTTGTTTTGTATTCTTTGTGTTTCTTTCGACGAAGATCAATAAAAAAAAACTAGCAAATAACTTCAAACAGCACCGAACAGCTTATATTACGTTGATAATTAACGTATAATAATAATAATAATAAAAATGATAATTAATCGTGTTTTTACTGAACTGCAAAGTTGTACACTAAATGAATGATTCAAAATTTCAACTCTCAACAATTATTCATTAAATGTTTTTGATTTTAATATGGAGTTCAATTTCAAGGATGTCCGTGTAAATAAGACTGTAAACAATTTGTAAATTCTCGGTACAACGGACACAGAGAAAGCATTTACATATTGATATTGACAACAATGACCTCATGGCATAAAATATTTTTAAGGTCAAAATGAACAGTGAGTAAAAAATACACAGTTGTTACATAATTTAAAACGAATGTTATGTACCGCATTAGGTGCTCTTAGTTTTATTCGGATATAAGTGGAACGCACTACTTATCAGGTACAACACTTGTAATATTGTAATTGATTTTTTTCCACAGCGATTACTCTTCTCGAAGTAAACAAAATTCAAACACCGCGCATAAAATTATGCAAAATTTATTATTATTGCAAATTTGTTTTTATCACCGAGCTTTTATAATACAAGGTCGGTTTTACCATAAAAATGCAGGAGATGTTCATTTTTGATGATGGAAAACAACGAAATACCGCGTCTTTAATGATTTTCTGTGACCATTAATATCTCTGAGTACATAAAGTACAACATTTTTATTGTAGTAAGAACAATTACTACTTTTTTTCGTCTCGTATTAAATCGTTATGTATTTTAATTTAAAACTTTAGATGTTGGCTATTAGACCCTCCCTATCCGCGTACCGACCGCGGACACTGCAATCGTATTAATTTTATTGTTATGTGTAAACTATGCGTAACTGTTACACGTGGGCAGACCCTAATTTACATAATAATTGCGATACACATTTCGAATTAAATCGATCGGGTCACGCGTGAGGGCTCGCGAAAGAAACCGACGGATTTTCGTGGTGTGTAAAATCACATTTCTCGTTTCAAAATCAAAACTTGAGTACAACGAATTCAATATTGTAACACATACTATCATAACGTTTTACCACGCACGACCGGAGAATGAGAGAAAAGTTATCGATGGTCAATAAGTTGTCGATAGATAAAACTATACATCTCTGCGAGATCTGAGCGTTTTATTTCTATGTACACATTGTGCGGTGTAATTATCCATGACCGATGTGTTCATTTCCCAATAATTAATCAACTACAATTAACGAACTATTTCGATTTAATGCGCATTCAATATCGATTTGAAATAATCGTCTTTAGTTTTATGAAAACCAATATGATATAATTGGATAATAATTGATTTCGTTCAGATGTGTTCTTGTTAAAACAACACGCGCAGTATATATTTACATGGACACTGCAGTACAATGTTGATATAACGTCATTATATTACATTAAACGGGATAAAGAAAAATAATTTACAAAATAATACCAACGTTAAATAAAGTAATATAGGTAGGTGAATAATATATATAAACGATATGAGAAAATAGCCAATACGAGAAATATAAAAAAACAGGTGTTAAACTGTAAATTAAAGGATACTCATTAGCATTTTTCATAAGAATTCAAAGTGGTTCATTAAATAAGTAATTGGTTGTAAGAAAAAGGATAAAGAATGGAACTTCGTATCCAGAACGTCTCTGGGGAACTTTGAAATTAATTAAAGATAACAAAGATGAAGAATCAAGTTTACCGTCAAGCAAGTTTGTTTCAGGAATTCAGTACGTAAGATAAATCTGCGTTCAACAAGAGTATTAAAGTTAAGATGTTCATCAATAGGTAAATACTTACGAGGCAGACGAGGAATATCTAGTGGAAAAATAGCAAACCGATGTGATCTGCGTTTTAATCTCTCAACAGGATAAGCGTCAGTGGACGTCAGTATGGGGACTTCAGATTCTAGACAAAAAATACTTAAAAACAGTACGGACTAATTCACAACAAAATGTTTTAACCAGTAAGTTGAGCTGAAAGTCCGAATATAATCTCATTAAAAAAACTAAGAACCTTAAATCTGCTATACAGATCATTTCGATGTAAGGCGTGTAGGATCTAAAATAATATTACATTTGAAACATAGATCAATGACAGTTCCGTAAATATGCACAAGATTGGAATCGTCAACAAGACAACGGTGTATTGAGTAAGATCAAGTGGAGGGACATTACTATTATTTTATTATATTATTATCATCGGAAAACATTAGCTTTTTAATGAACAATGCGTAAACGATAGTATTGATTTTGCAGATTTTAAAAGGTACTTTTATTTATAACGTGTGCACATTTGGTGTTTTTAGCAGATAAAATTAAATTATAGCAAAGTATTTAGTACATTTTAATTCATTCACGGATCGTTACGGTAAAAGTATACATGATACTATGGCGTTTAATAGAAAAACGAATTACAGTTTCTGCGCATATATTATGATATTTCTAATCCAAAATTAAATAAATATTCAGAGGATTTTCGGCTTATCGGATTATAATACATACATACGCGGTGTTATATTAGAAAATAGCAGATGACGCTAGAATAATAATATATAGTGCTGCGGCGTTTAATAAGCTAAACTAACGATTTTTTTAACCACACTTGACTACGCTGAAGTGTTAGTGTTTTATTATTTTCACAGAAAACAAACAAACAAACAAACAGGAAAATTCACCTAAATGTGCACCTGCTAATAATTGACTACGCGACCTTTGCGTGCGCGTTTATGTATACGTTTGCGAGTTTATTATTTTGAAATGAAAAATAATAACTCGTAACAGTATTCTTGTTCACAAAATTTAATCTCTCCGCGCAGGAAAAACTTTTTGCTCGTTTCACATAAGTTTCAAGTGGATTACGGAAGAGGGGTGGCGGAGAGAGACAGAGCAAAATGGGAAGGGGCGAAGAAACGGAAAAGTAATTTTTCGATTTATTCCTTTTCTTTCTCTTTTTCACGAACCCACGTCGTCGTTGCCGTCACCGTCGTTCTCAATCTCCGAACAACCTGAGCGTTAAATCGATGGTCTCGAAACATACATAATTTGAATGTGAAACGAGCTGTGTTATTATTTCGGAGGTTTTTCGGTCGAACCTATCGTTTGCCGAGAGCGTGCACAAACAGTCCCCGGACCCGGATCAACTCGTGTCACACGTACAAGCGACGTCACGACCAAGTTTTCGGTTATACAAATCCATTTGACCCTGGCGCGCGCGAGCAATCCATCTGGGGTCGTTTACCGGAAATTTCGGACTTCCGGTTTTCGTCAACGTTCGCGTTGCAAAATACGTTCGTGTAATACAAATACGCGCAACGACCGTCGACTCCCGAGGACGGGCGACGGCGGTCACTCGTCGTGTGTTCACAAAGGTCAACCCGTCACCGGTGATCGTCATCGGTATAGGTAACAACAACAACAACATCAACAACTATCGTAATAATAACAGAGCAATAACGACAGTAATAAACAGGTGAATTTAACGCATTTGCATGTTTTTTTTTTTTTTGCTACACCGTATAAAAGTATAGATTCGGCTAAACGTTGTTATGACTTATTTGTAGTTCAAACATCAAATCTTATTTTACATATTTTTGCATATTTCATGGGTTAGAACGTATAAATGCATGTTTTAATAATTTTTTTGTTTAAACGCTTTTTATCATGATATTTACATTTTTTCAGTCAACCTGTCAAAAATGTATTTGTATAAACTACGGCTTTAATAGTTTCACGGAAATTATTCAATTTTTACTCGGGCACCAAACAGGAGGTCTTTCAAGTTTAAAAATCTGAAGAAATCATTCAATGCAATAACTACTTTAAAGGTAAAATATATAATTTTAATTATATTTAATTATATTTTTTTATAATTTACATTTATTTTATAGATCTTGTATACGACAAAGACCAAGACTAGTCAAGATCAATAAGTCATATACTCACACTGATAAGTAACAATACTAATATTTAAAAAGTTAAATTTTTGTTGTTTTTTTTGCATATTTTTGAAAAATTAGAGCATATTTTGTCAGATTTTAGTGCATATATTTATACATATTTAATAGTTTTTAAGTGCATTAAATTCATAGCCTTAATAATAACTAAGTTTGGCGCTTAGCGGTAAAAAATATAAATCGCGTGGGCTCACGAAGAATTAACAGAATTACACCGGACCCGACGAAAATCGGGTTAAACGCAACATTTTCCCTTTTTGAAACTTACACGCGTACGGGGCGCTTATGTAATGCGTAGAGCATACCCCAGCCCTTATTTTCAGTGAACCCGACATAAAGTGTGTAATCCGAAACCGGAAGTGTGAACTACTACCCTTTCAATGTGGCCCGCGATGAATATTTATTTCTTCAAACACTTTTATTTTAAGAAATATTTTATATTTTTACAGTTCGGTACAAAGTAATACACGTCAAGTATCAAGTGTTGCTCGAAAACAAAAATAAATCATTATTATTATTATTAAAAAAATATCAATACACAGCACAATGTTTATTTATGTCATAATTATAATCAATAAAAGAAGTATATTTTTTTTTAATTTATTTTGTTTATTTTAGATTTATTATTAAAATGAGGAAAAAAAGAGGATTTTTTTTCCGCGAACCTTTGCCGTAAATATATATAGGTAGCCCGTTGGTAATTTAAGTTTGACACCTCTGTACTAAATACTAATAAATAAGACTATTATAAAAGTGTTTTTCAGGAAGCCAGTTTAAGCAAGACAGCTGATGAGGACTTAAATATATCTATTACATTTCAAGTTATATATCCCAAATAAAAATAAATAATTAGTGAATTTAAATGTAATTTGTATTTTTTTTTTATATTTATACCAGACAAAAGTTTAAAAATAACATTGGTAGTTACCTAATTATAACGTGAAATTTATTTAATAAAAAAGAATTATTACCGGCATAGTACTAAAAATTATAATCATATGGAAGGATATCAGTATCAAATCTTTGTACATTAAAATAAATGTGTGGTACAAATTTCTATAAAAAATAGGGGCTGATGCGTACCCTCACCACGCTGTCGTAAAAATGTACTACGCTTTCGAAAGTACGGAAAAACGTTTTTTATTTTTTTTACAAATCGTTTCGGTGTTACGCGGTTACTCGCGTTTACGTGTATATCGTTCGCACACGCACGCGTACGATGGACGGACGGAAACGTTCGAGTTTCAGTGCTCTTCCCCCGGCCCGTGTCGAAAAAACGGTAAAAAACCAACTGGTCGTTCGCAGCAGACGGATTGAGAATAATAACACCGCCGTGTCGGTCAGCCAACGTTCGATGTTTGAACGGCACTTCAGCGACCGGTCCAACAGTCGTTTTTCGTTTTAAATTTTCACTCGAACCGGCAAAACGTCGGAAACCCAACAAAATCCGTTCGTTTAAGTGTAATGAAAAATCGAGATCGGTGCAGCGAAATCCGCGAGATCATCGTTTCGTAGCACACGAACGCCATTGTTTCGTTCGAATTACCGTCTCGAACGCGTAGCGTTTGCCCGAATCGACGAGTGGTATCACGGGAATACGTGTAACATAATAATCAGTGGCAATTTCTTTTTTTTTTGGGGGGGTTGTTTAAGAGTCAATTCATAATATTCTTAGTATATCTCAATACAGGTCCTATATGATATTATTATTATTATGTCCCGTATTCAAGGCCGGATTAAGCACCTATCGGGCCCCGGGGCTAAAATTTTATATGGGCCCTTTTGACAAAACATGATTTACAAAGCTGCTCGCTGCGCTTGCAGAACGATATATTTTTTTAACTATTTCATAAATTGTCAACTGCGTTATAAAATTAATAGGTATGTACAATTTATGTCTATAAAACTACTAATTTTAGTATGATTATAAATGTGTATCGGCTTAAAATTTTTTGGGCCACTTTCACTTCTCTTACTCCTCGAGAGAGCCCTGGCTAGACCCCGCCTTCCTTAGTCCAGCCTTGCACGTATTTAATGAAAATTATTTTGTTACTCAATTTTTACTATACACCTAATTATAGTAAAACGAAAATATAATAATTATAATATATTATTATTCATAATATTATATATTAAAATTATTTTACTATAATATGTGAATATTAATAAATAATAATTAAGTATCATTGAAAGAAAAAAATCTGGGGGGTGTGGAAACCTCTTACACCCCCTCATCACCATATCTACGACGCTGATTATAACGTGGTATTATATAATAATAATAGTATGGTAGCCAGAGACGGGTATCGGAACACTGGGTGCACCCTATAACGATTAGGAAAATAAAACTGAAAACCTTGACCAATCGATACGCTTTGTTCTTGTAAACGCGTAGTACAATTGATTATCGCACATACGGTTAATTGCCGGTGATTAGCATCGTAGTAGAGTTGATTTACGGTACCGTTGTAACATAATTTTTTAAAGCCGCGTCCAGACTAGATGACCAAGGGTACCGAAGGCACATGCGACGACCTTATTCGGTGATGTTGGTCTAGGGTGTAAACAGCGCGATCGGACGAACGACAACGGCGAATGTGCCTTCGGTTGCCTTCGCTCGGGGAGCGGTACATCAAAGGAATTCGTTACCAGTTTGGACACGATTTGTTGATATTTTGGTCTTCGTCAACATTTGGTTCGATCGGATATATAAAATAAATTGTGTGCGTTCGCAGTTTAAACCAGCGAAGGGTTCCAAACGCGGACTAATGACGTATTCGGAATGAGTTTAGACAGTATGCCAATATTCTCATATCTATATACAGCCAACGCCGAATGTGGAGACATTGGCGTTCGGTTGCCTTGGTCGTGTAGTCTGGACGCAGCTTAACGCGGAGTAACGCGTGGACAATTCGAACGCACCGCTGTCGGGTTGCCGACGACAACGTGAAGTTACTACTACGATGTCGACTCGCACGTCATCAAATGTTTATAAATCGTCAAATTAGTGGTCGTAGGTTTCATAAGTTAAGGATCCTTTTAAATCCCAGTCGTGTCGGTTCGTCCGTTGGTCCATCAGTACGCGCTCACGATTGCTTATTGAAAACTATAATATTCATAATAACCAATATTAATAATTAGGTACATCAATGTTAATATATCACAAATCGCGGTATTTCATTTATTCTATATTTCACACACATATACCGTCAGTCGCCGAATGATTTTTAAATCGTACACGGTGAGGCACTAATAATAACGATTTTCAAAGATAAATTATACAGCGAAAATTAACTGTTAACTATTAAAATTAAATACATAACTTGTCATTTATTTTTAAAAATCATGTCCTTACGATGAAGGTCATCTCTTCTCAAGCACTCTTTTATCACTTTCAAAGGGGTACAGGCGATTTCTCTTAGAATTTTGTCTTTTAGTTCCTCAATATTTCCAGATTTTAGTGCATATATTTTACTTTTTAAATATCTTCACAGTAAAAGGTCACATGCTGATAAATCAATCAGGTCACTGAGGTGGCCAATGAATATCACAATTTTCAGAAATAATGCGATTTCTAAAAAAAAAATTTTGAATATCATTCATTGGTAATCGGGACATGTGAGATGTCGTGCTATCCTGTTGGAACTAAAAGTTTATCAACTTGAGGAGACTTTGTTAGTTCATTAACCAAAAAATTATTGATCATATGGACATAACGATTTTAATTAACAGTTGTTACCCGTCCACGTCAGTCCTCATGAAAATACGGGCCAACGGTATCATGGTGTGAAATTGCACACCATGCAGTTACTCGATCGTTGTGTAAAGGTCGTTGATGAAGTTGGCGAAGATTTTCTTCGAACTAATAATGACAATTTCGCAAACATACGAACATTTTTTTTTTGTTTTTGTTGAGTTTTTGTTCTCGTCCATCCGGGTTAGCCTTTATTGACAAAAAGTTGTGCGGCTATAGAGAACTGCACGTTTTAATTCTTGAACCACCTGCACCTTGTACGGATAAAAGTTTGGGTCACTGCGTAAAATCCGACGTAGACTCTAACTAAATGAATTTAACGCCAACGCAATGTTTTCGTGCAGAACGTCTTGGACTTTTCATGAAAGTGGCATTGAAAGCAGCGAGAACATTTTCAGGTGTACGAATGGTTTTCTTTTGGTGCAGGTTCGTTTTTAATATCAGTACCCGTTTTTTCAAAGTTGTATATCGATATTTTAAAAGCATCATGCGATGGTAACGAATCGTGGTGTGATTGAGATTAAAATGAAGACAAAATGAAAGCTGTGCGGCTACTTAACTGTCACCAGTGGCGTATACAAGGGGGGTGTTTGGTAGATATGACACCTCCCTTGAGTCGTATCATATATTACATCAGCGGTTAACAACCTTTTTATTAGAACGGGCCACCAATTTCGTAGAAAATGTTTGAGGCCCACACCAATAGTTGTATATGTATAATATGCACATACGTCAGTTATTACAATTTATTTATTAAAAAACAATTGTTTATCAAAAAATAGAACTTCATTGAAGTAGATTATTCAAGAGTTAAACAATTTAATGTAATTTTGGATTGTTCCCAATGAGAGAATCAATATTTGGATTAAAAATGAAAAGTTTTAGCCTTAAATCACTCAAAATTCAATTTATTCCTACATTTATTTTTTAAAAAGTAGAAAAAGCTCGTTCACAAAGACACAGGTTGTCGAAATATAGCCCACCAAATTTCTAAGTAAAATTTTAGAAATTGTTGGAAAGTCTCGCCGAATATTTAAGTATAATGGTAATAATGGTGTAGTTTTAAAAAACGAGTTTAGAGTCCGATCACATTAGAGTTCAATCAACGAATCTTCTTCACTTGCTGATATTTAATATTTTAAAAATATATGTAATTAATGTTAATAAAATATGGTTCACGGTCCAGTACCACCTGCTCGCGGCTCACTAACCACTGTATTACATTATTATAGGAATATAGGTAAATCGATAATACAATATGAAATATAAAATAATGCATAATACTACTCGTAATTACATATATACAGGTTAACATTATCGCGATTGCGACAATACGCGACGAAAATTATTCGTTTACGTTTTCGTGCAACTCAAAACGTTTAATAATAATAGGTATTGTAGTATCGAATACTGATATTCGAATAGTCAAATATTCGAATAATTTATGGTAAAGCAATCCGAATTCGAATATACATTACATCTCTATTACAGAAATTATGTATACATATTAATTAATTAAAATAAAAGTTTTAGTTTGTACGTATTATATATAATATTTAATAATTACAATTAACACCTCCCTTCAGAAAATCCTAGCTACGCCACTGACTGTCACTATTTTCGTAAAACGATTTTACTGCATGAGTACGTTGTTCATCACTCCACAATTCTATGATTACTAAATGGAGTTTTTTATTTGAATTAATAATGCTTAACGAGAATTCTCGTCTTGATCACTGCCAAGAAAATATATTTTTAAAATCGATCGTACCTGTGCCGCAGCCTGTAGGTACATGGAATTATACTGTTTATTGTTTAGAATACGTTTAGAAACCGAGGATTAGGCAGAGTGGACCTAATCCTAACATGTTCGATTCAAATTCGTAATCGCAGTATTATGTATTATGTTATCCTGGCGCAGTGTTAAAATGTAATGTAATTATTCCGCGGAAACACGGCGCAAATGTTTAACGGAAAAATGTCGATAAGTCTACGATTATCTGTAGTATATGAGTGCTCCACTGCCCGTGACTTACAGTCTGCAGATAATCAATGCACACACATAGTGCACATACACCCTTTTAGTCGACGAATACGCTGTAACAAGATTCTGCCGCAGAGACGAAAATTTATTAAGGAACATTAATGTTCGTCCTGCACACTATCCTAAGTGTGAAGTATGTCGATGCGCGAAGATAATGGACATTAATGCACACCGAAACCGATTTTCGGAGTCATGCGTGAGAGACGCAGAGGTTCTCGCACGTGCATTTACGAATTCGTTTAATTACACGGGTACGATGGAGTGTACTTCTTTTTGAATGCTCGTTCGAGATGGATTTGAAATTTTATTGGAAATAGCAAAACTTAATTGATTTTGATAAATATAGTTTGGGAAAGTTGTTGGATTTGTTTTCCGATGGGGGTATATATATATATATATATATTTAAATAGGATTAAAAAAAAAATGAGGTATTAATTTCGATTTTTATAATTCAAAATTAATTGAAAAATAACACTTTTTATACCTGGTTTTTTGAATACATTTTTTCGATTGCCTGTTTTTATTTATTTATTTATATTTTATTTATAATACGCGATTAGTTTGTAACGAATGTTTTCTAAAGAGAATTAAAATTAAATAATATTCGTTATTTATATTGATGAAGTTGTGTAAATTTAATTTAATACCTACAGCAAATACTTTTACTACGTAAAATTTTTTTCAATTAAAAGTTTAAGAAAAAATGAAAATATTTTAAATCAAACACTACTTGGAAAATGTTAATACTAAGATGGAAACTTCGAAACTACTATTATGTCATTATGTTTTGATTTTTATTTATTTTTTTTTTTTCAATAACTTTAGTACAATTCATTCATCATTACGTATCCACGCCATTAACTGCTTGAAACTGTGAAATTTTATTCAAAATTTTCAAAGATTCTTCGGCAAATACAAAGTTTTTAATGGTCTTCGTTTGAAAATTAAAACCATCCAAACCGTAAACTCGCTTTGGAGAGTTTTGAAAAAATTTCTTGTTCTATCTAATAAAAGCAAGATTATTATTGTTCTTCAGCAATATTTATTGTTTGGTTTCGAATGATTTTTTTAATGAAATAAGGTGCTTAATGTAGAGTAAAAGGAGATACTATTAGATTTACGAAAAAAAAAAAAAAAAACGTGAACATATAGATTTTGCGTAATTTTGTTTTTAATCTAAAAGTTTTATTATAATGTCTTATTGTATAGTAAACATAAGGTTTTATTTTTTTATTAGATTAAGCGGCCTTATGTTCAGACGTTATGAGCCATTCCATTTTCATGCGTTATGTAAATTTCAGTCGTTAACTTACTCGGCGCATCATCATGTGCAATAAAACTTTGCTACGGTCAGTCGCATGGACACCCATGTTTTAACAATATAATAAATAAATAATTAATATAAATAATGTAATAAATAAATAATATAATAAATAATAATAACAATTCTATGGATTGTATGTCTCACAAGGCAGGGGCAGCTTTCAGAATTTCTATAAGTTCTATTATGAGTTCTTTTGACCACAACATTACGCGAAAAATTAAAAAAATACAAATAAAACAAAATAATATGAACGTGTGTATAGATCAATGTCAATTCGAAGTAATTGTTGACAACATCGTCCATACTGAGCGATGTTTTCTATTTAGAATGGACTACACAAATACAAGCAACAAGCAACAAATTTCTTTGATATCATGACGCCCGATGTTGACGTGTACCCATCAACTTGTTACCAGTTGATGGGATACATGTTGCCAACAAAATGTTGCTTGGTCTGTACATACCTTTAGATAACAACGAAAAGGACAGCGTACATGACCAGCAATTATTTGTAAAATCTTACCCAGATAGCAATTGTGTGATGATAATAATATAATATTATTATTATTACAGTACATAAATAATATTATATAAAAAATGTTATTGTAATAACATAATTATCTTATTAATATAATATCATTTTAGTAATTCAATAATAATTTTTTTTTTTATACAGTAATACAAATATTATTTTAAATATATTATAATATAATTATTAATAATATTATAATATATTTTATGTATGGTAATAATAATAATAATAATAATAATAATAATAATAATAATAATAA
>NW_020271718.1:1095383-1298335 GCF_003268045.1 Sipha flava | reverse complement strand
TAATAATAATAATAATAATAATAATAATAATAATAATAATAATAAAGTTATTATAATATAATTATTATAATATTTTTGGTAAAATTAGTTAATAATAATATTTGAATGTTTTCAACATACGGTATTATATTAATACTATTTAATTAAAATTATGTAAGGGCAGAGACGGTGTGAGGGGAGGGTGATAGGGGCAGTTGTCCAGGGCCCCGCACCTTAAATTATAGTTAAGGCCCCACTGTTCTGATTTAACTGAACTTAAAATATTTTATTAATAGAAATTAACTTTTATTTTAAAAACATTTATTTTGCCCAGGGCCTCGCAAACTCTAGTACAGTTATTGAGTAAGGGTATATATAAAGTGTATGTAATACGTCGCTTTTAAAATACAGATTAGGCATAATAATAAATATTACTACGCATCAAGGTGAATAAGAGTGTACCTATTTATAAGTACATTAATTCTAAAAATTTTTGTCAAATGTGTATGAAAAAGTGTATAATCAATAACCATTAATCAGCATTTATAATTGATGTTGGCACTTGGTGTACGTGCGGGCTCGTCGCGAGTCACTCGTCTCTCCAAGTTGCAATACGTAGAACGTACCCTATTGTTGTTATTCTATAAATAAATATATTTCAGTAACGGGCTTTTAATTCTTATAAACATTTTGTGGATGCATTTGTAATTCTGATGCCACTGTTTATAGTGTGCCTGAGTCAATTTGTCAAGTCACACTTGAATACTTGATTGTGTTAGCCAATTTGACATCGCCGTCGCTGTATTATTATACTTATTGAAGTGTACAGTGTAGTATGTACACGTAATATTTTAAAATTCTTAGTCGTCTTTGACACTATAGTATTATACTTATACTAGTATTATAGTTTTGTGTTTCAACTTGATCGAGATCTAAGATAAGCTATAATATAAAATATTCGTTTTGCATGCTAACGTGTTACTAAAATATTTTAAATTTTTGTATAACCATACGAAGATAATAGTGTGCAACTAATTATTTTATGTATTTGTATACAAGGCCGTATCTAGAAACTTTTTTCGGGAGGGGTCCAAAATATATATAATTGTATATTATAATTTTATTGGATTTAGATTTTAACTTTTCATATTTGGATAAAAATAAGACGGAAAAAGATTTAATCTTGGTAAATTATAGGTACTTAAGTAAAATCCAAATATCCAATATAGTATTATACTAGTGTGACTTGCTCGATATAAAACCATGAGTAATAAGTTATAACAATTCTTTACCATAATCATTATATCAATACGGTATATTGTACCGTGCTGAGTATGACTGCACATCTTCCACAGTAAGGAGGCCACTTTTAAATCTAAATTCCTGGCCTTAAAATCTGTTTATCAGACTTCACATCAACCATTATAAAACTAAGTGGTTGTATTACTGTATTAGTTTACATTTGTTGGCTGTAGTTAAATTTAATAAGATTAATATTTACCTATTTCTAGAATATGTTATTATTAAATGATAAATTATAGGTAATTATAATCTCTAGTTATTCACTGTTCAATTACTGTTTTTCATTACCTACCTAAACTAAAAATGATGCATTTTTTGGGTTCATTGTACTTACCTATTTCTTATTTTTACAGTTTTTTAATTAACTTTTAGGTACCTATTTGTAATAACTAATAACTATTTTATTACTGTATATCTTTGATGTTCAATGATAGTAATTAATTAAGTTTTAAAAATAATAATTATTAATATATTGTAGAAATTATAAAAAAATAACTTATAAATTATAATTATATCTGAGATTAATAAATGTGTATTATGGGGATAATATTCATCAAAAACTAAATAAAGAAAAACTGAAAGGTAATTATTTTATTGACTAACTATTAATTTTTATTCTTATCAATTAAAAATAAAATAAAATAATACTAATTAGAAAAAAAAAATTACATTAATTAATCATCAATTTTCGTAACATGCTGTTTATGTACCTATGTATACCTAGCATATTAAAATTGTTTATTAATTTAAATTAACTTTTAGTTTAATTAGCCAATAAAAATGTGGAGCATAATCAGTTTTGATAATGAAAATGCTGTAGAGGCTGTTACTTCACACTGGATGAAAAATAACATGTGCGCCTGGCCAAAAAAATATGTTAAAAAGCATATACAACGTAGGACTATTCCAAATAAATTTGATTTTAATTATTTTAAATCAAGAATTTTGAAAAAAGACATTGGTAAATATTTTATTAATAGGTAGTTTGTTTTGATTTTTTACTAATTATTTACTTAATAGGAAGATTACATGGAGCTAGAGAAAAAGTTAAATTAGTAGAGGATATAAGTGACCTATCTAATATTGAAAATTCAAAATGGAAAAAAAAAACTACAGCTATAAATTTAGAACCTCCTCAGTATATTGAAGTTGCTTAAAAATAAGCAAAATGGTAGATACCTATTGAATATTTACATTTTATACGCATGATTTAATTTATACAAGTACTTAAATAATATGTATTGTTATAATTATTTTAATAACTAGTTGATTGTCTTTTTAGATGATTTAGATGCTAGGAAGGTAGATTCTGATACTTCAATAACATTGATAACTTCACCCAAAATGCAGAAAACTGGTACTAATTATAGTATGTTTATATTTTTTCTTTTATTAAATTGGTTATAACTATTAAAGTTTTCATTTTGTAATTTATTTGCAAATTTTGACCACGAGTTAGATTATAGTTATAAAAAAAGCAGTATAATAGAGAACTATAAGACACAATCGTTAAAATCCAAATTAAATATGCCTGGTTCTAGTTTTTCTAATGAGGGTATATTATAATAATTGAAGCATATATTTAAAGCTTTTATTTATTGATCTTCAATTATGTTGTTTTAAGATAATGATGTTCAGATGTCAGATTGCCCTCCTTCAAAAGTAAAAAAGAACTCTTTTTAAACCAAGTACATCAATTCAAGGTATTTTATTATTTATATTTGATACTCTAATTTAGTTAAAAATTATATTTTATTATTTAACACGTTAAATGTATATATTATTAACAGAGAATACGTCTTCATCGACTCCTCCAGAAAGTACTTATGAAATATCATCCATAATCTATACATCTTCTCCATTTAAGGTCACACAACAAGACAACTACCAATCATTAATCCCTGTTGTGCAAGAAGAAATAGTGTTACGAGGTAAATATGTTATCTGTTAAACAATATAATGGTCATGACTTATGACTGAGTATGTATTATATATTACAATATAACTCATTGTTTTCCTTAAATTATGTTGATACCAAAAAGTTATCCAATCTTTGTCATAAACCATCTACACCAATTAAACACAACTTTAATGATGATTTAGAACTCAAAACATAATGCCTAACCATATACATCTAAACAATAGAATAATTATATTTTTAAAGATTTTATTAAATTAATTAATATTTATAAGAATTAATAATGGTCTATTAATTTGTTTAAACATAGTATTTTCCCCCATTACAGATATTTTGTAGAGGATATTAAATGTGGTATTAAAGATAAGATATGATGTACTGTCCATTCAATAGAAGCAGATGGAAATGGAACATACTCTAACAGATACAACACAACAAGTAAATGAAACCAAACGCTCCATTCACCAAAATATATCAACAGAAGGAGAAGATTTTTATTTGATGATCCCCATTATGGATATAGAACAATTATTTATTTTTGAAGAGAAACTTGGAAAAGTCTTATAAATCATGTGCTGTAAGTGAAAATATGTATAATATTTTTAATTTTCATGAATTATTCTTTTATTAACAGTTTTAATTGTATAAAAATTAAGAGAAATTTATAAATGAAAATTATCAAATACATTTGTATAGGTAAATGAGCTCAAACATCTTCAAAAAAAAGAACTTAATTCTACGGTACAAGGCTTATTAAAAGCACTTTTCAATGATGATGTCTTAAAAGAATATAGTTATGTTGGACAAAAAAAGAAAGAAAATTTTCTGTTCACTAAGATCATGTGCAATAGTTTTTGGTGAGTGTTTTCTTATAATATGTTATCTTATTTTTTTCCAGTTCAACTATATAGTTAATATTCCATGACAAGTTAATAATCCACATATTTTATTACAGAAACCATTAGAAAAATGAAAAACTTCCAAAGTTCAACTAATGCAGCTATTGAAGATCCAATTAAAAAATATATTACTGGTGATGCATTTAGAAAATCTTCTAAAAATATAGATTAACAACAAATTTAAAATTGCCATATTATTCTATTTAAACAAACATTTTAAAGATGTAAAATACTTATTTATTAATCTCAATTAAGTACATATTTGTATTATATTATTACTAAGTTTGTTATTTTTATTTTATGCTACTATGTAGGATTAGCCTATAACTGTTCTTTTAAAAGCTATACATTTATGTTTTCCTTATTATAAATAAAAGAGATATTTAAGAAATATTTATTGTTTACTGGCTGCATTTTAATATAAATATCCATACAGTCTTGAAATGGTATGTTATAATAGCTATAATATGTTAAACTGAAATGTACAGCAGGGAATAAGTATTAATAGAAGCTCATTGGCAACTGTTATCTCCATAGCCTAAGGTATATTGGCTTATGGAAAAGCTATAGGAAAAGCTTTTTACAAAATTCATAAAAAGCTTGAGTCAAAATACTGCTATCATTTTGTAAGCAGAAAATGTAAAAAAATATTATATTCAAATTTTTAGCTAAATGTTGGGTTTAAAAAACGTAACATTAATATTATAAAAACTTGTTGAATTATTATAATGTATTAATGAGAATGGAAAAACAATTGAAAAATCATTATTTTGGAATATTATAATGATATAGTTCTTAAATTGTTTTTATAATATCCTTCTACAAATATTATAATAATGATGGTATTGTGGCCAAAAAATATAATTATAATATTATTATCACACTTTTGTACTTAATTTATAATGAATTAATATTGCTTAAATAATATTACTCATTTCAAGTGAAATGTCATAATAACGTTATTATATTATGATTTTGCTATCTGGGTAGGTATTCGTGACCCTGTCGAAAATTGTAACTCGAAAACAACAAGATAACACGTACTACGTATAATGCTTCACACAGAATTAAACAATTGCGTACGAAATAACCAAATAATAAAATGTTTACTAGTCTTATCGAAATTATTTTGTTCGACTCATTTGAATTGTTCGAGTAAATTTAATAATGCTTTGACGGAGATAAGGAGGACATCCTCGACTCATTGATCTTCTGTCCTGCGTTTGAAATATTCCGTAGAAAACTTTTCCCGGGTCGCGTCACGAAAATTACTGATCATAATCGACGGTTTACGAATAAATTGAAAAGCTGTTTTTGAATGCGTTATCGTACATAGAAGTTGAAGTTTGTTCGAGTTCAAACGGACTGATAAAGTATAATCACCGAGTTAATGGATGGATTCGTTTTAGAGATTTACCGCTGTCGATGCGTCAAACCATGTGTGTTTTCATATTGATATATTTCAATACGGAAGAATATTAATATTTGATGAGAATATAATCGTTGGTATCGAATAGCAACGTGTTTTACATCGGTAACAAACAACAAAAATAAAAATAAAATAAAACCCCGTTTGACAGTCCGACAAAACGTTACATCGGGTTGTGTAGAAGATATGACAAAATGCAGCTATTAAATAATGTTATAAACTATAAAATCATTTTAACAAACTAATATTGATGTCGACCGTTTGTTAAATACGATTGCAGTTGTACGTACACGATAATCCATTGAAGAAAAAATAAATAAATTTATCATTCAATTACAGTTAATTCAGCTTAACGTGGCCACCGGTTAATAATCGCGGCCTAATATGGGCATATTATAATGATCTAGTCTCGATTCTAATGTATGTTAATAAGGCTAAAAAACATCCATTAATGCGGGCACTATATTCGATTTATAGGGGCCGTTATTATTTCACTAAAACATAATATTATTAACAATGTGTTCATCGAAACAATATTTCCGCGAGTAAAACAAAACTAAGATGCTCTCGCCAGAATGTTCTACAAAACGTCAAACCGTTGAACAACCGTGACGTGTTTAGAAGTCAAAGACTTCTCAGAAGAGAAAATAGTTTATGTGAAAGTATCGACGCAAACAAAACGTGCGGTCAAAAAACGTAAAAAAAATTATCGGTAAAATATCGACGAGACCCTGAGTGAATGGTTTTCATTGATGACTAACCGCAGTGCTCACACGTTCCCAGACCCGTGTTTGAAAGCCAATGTCGAACAGTTAACTCAGTGAACGAGGAACATGAAATTAATTGCTACTGTCGATGGTTGTTCAAGCAGGTGGAAGAATATGCACGGTTAGAAAATTAGAACGTGTGCACGTGTGATGGACAATTTTTTTTTATTCAGCAGCGTTATTAAAATTTCACGTTATGCACAGCAAAATAAGGAATGAAAAATTAAGCAGCAAAGCATTTTCGCACGGCTCAGTGACTGTGATACGAACGTCGAATGGTTACTGCGTGGACGCGAGAACGACGTAAGAACGATTAAGATCAGGTCATAAATCATAATATCGGCTGCGATTCGGGGGCACGTTTATGATGTGTGTTGCGAATCTCCTCTGTAAATATATACGCGCGATTAATAAATCGTAAATGTCGGGTAAAAATAAAAGAATGGATAACAGTAATCTATAAAGTAAACATTATCATAAGACCATGTATCGCGTTTTCGGTAAAAATCTTGAAAGCGCGCTAGGTTTCCTCGGTGTATATTTAAATGTATGTGAGACAAATTGTTATTATTGAATTTATAAATTTATTTTTACAATCTGTAAATATAAATTTTTATAATGAACATAATTGATGTAAGAATAGTGGTGGGATTGCGATCATAATTGAAGAATTCATCCAGTGATAGAACTTCATGGCAGTGGATAATTTATTATCATTTTAAAGGTTCCAGCATAATTTGCGTTTCAAACGCCTTCTGGAATCACATGGGATGTTAATAGTTAGTTAACAGTGTTTATAGAGAGTTTTAGCTATTTATTTTACTCTTGGAATGAAGAGGTTAGAGCGTATCATTTGAAACAAAGAAAGGTACTTTTGCAATTTATAGTGGCATTGGAACGTTTAGATTTTGTTTAAATTCGAAGGTTTGACTGAACTCCAGAGTTGTACACCATTCGATCATGTGGATTTCAAGAGGAGTTTACAAAGGAGAGGTTTATTGTTTAGACTAATGGAAGTTAGGAGGAATCGCTGCTTTCGGGATAGGTTGTTGAGAGTAATTCATTTGACATGGACATGGTGAGCCCAGGTCGTCGCCGGTTCAGATAGAGACCTAGATAGCATATTTTTTGTGGCTAGATTATTGAGGTTTATGGCAGGGGAGTTTCTTGGTTTTATTGTGAATGTGCAATGAATTGATTTTGATTCGTTTATCTTGATTCCCCATTCCTTGTATAAGGTTTGCAATAGGTTTAATTGTGTTCGGTTAAAGTTAGATGCTGTTTTGGGTTTTGTCGACTGCGAAATCACCTGTAATTGTGTGATTAATTGTGGATTGATCTGAGTGGGTTGATAAGTTCAAAAAGAGTGGGACTGCTACAGCAACCCGAGAAACACCATCGTGGCTGAGATTTATTTTAGATACAGCTGACCACCCTAAACGTATAGCGAAATGTCTATGATCAAGGTATGATTTAAATAAAAGGTAGTAAGGGGGAAAAACTTTTTTACTTTAAAAAGGAGACATCGGTTCTTTATCAAAAGTTTGAGCCATACCTGAAAATGCACCTAAGCATATTAACTTTTTTCCAGTGATATATGCAGGTGGACAAAATCATACCTAATTCTATCATTTTCATTAATGAATCTTTGTCGTGTTATTTCGACTAAATTATTTTCGAGCCCGTTTGTATCGTCCGTTAAGATATGTAACGTCGATCGTTATAACATACAGTGCATATAGTAATGAAAAATATGAACAACTGTATTCGAATCGCGTTTATTTTCTTACTTATGGACATGAAATACAAGTGGGCGAGAGAGGATGCATGACGTACGTTCGACCATGCGCTCGTGTTCATTTTAAATAGAAAGTAAAAACACAGTATGTTATGATTTTAAAAACCGATTATTTCAATATATCAAATGTGACTTATTAAGTATTTTGTTTTTCTCAGTATTATATTGGTCGTGTAATTGTTTTGAAAACTAATTAAATTTCATAAAAAAAACGCATTTCAGTTCTATAGAAAATATTCAATCATGTATTTGTTCGTCGAATTCCTTGTACATAAATTAATTATATTTGACGATACATTAATTTTGTAATTGACAAGCAATGAACTATGTGGCAGACGATAATTCACACGAATGCATAATGTATTCTTTTTTATTTTGAGTAAAGACTTCGACGACATAGGTCATTGGCCGTAAAAAGCAGGCTTGTGTTAACATACTTATGGTACTAGGTATAGAGTTTTTTTTTTTTTTGTAGCCAATCTCTATTTTTCATAAAAATTCGTACTACACATTTTTTAATACACAATTATATGATACAAAGCTCCTCTCTACCCCCTTCCATATGATTATAATTTTTAGTTCAATGTCAGTAATAATTTTTAGTATTAGTTCTTTTTTTTAATCGAATTGCACATTATAATTAGTTAAACTAAAAACCAATCTGATATTATTTTTTAAACTAAGGTTTTATTTATTTATTTATATTAACTATTTGCTTATTTATTTATACATAATTATTTTACAATACGATTAATCGTTTTTAAAATTATATTTTATTTTCAGAATACAAATTACCTGAAATATTATGTATTATGGATATATTTTTTCAAACGATTAATTTTAAAACTTTGCTTTGATATGAATTTATATAGTACCTAACATAAAAGCAGTGTAGTTAAATAAAAAGTAAAAAATAAAAATAAAAATACAACAAATAATAAATTTCAATTTTTTTCAATTTTAATTAAATTTAAATTACGAAAAACAGCTACTCATAAGTAAGAAAACGATTAATTTAAATATTTTCTTTGTTTTTATTCCTAAAAATCCTATACTAGGATTGTTCGGGATTTTCCATAAACTTTAATAACAATCAATCGATTAGAAATCGTAGTACGAAAAATGATTAAAATAAAAAACATCTACATCGCAGTCCGTGTTTAAACTGTAAGATAAAAGAAAAAGAAAAAGAAAAAGAAAACCAATTGGAATGCATTTGCAAAATAAACAAAAACGATAATTGATCGGTTTTGGAACGCTTTCAGATATGACGCGCATCCACCACGACATGTAACACGGTTGTCAAAACATCGCAGCCCGTGCGTACCGTAAACAAATTGGTATTTGTTTCTTGGTCTATGATAGGGCACGATTTTAACATTTTTCCCAGACGAAAAAGTTCCTAGTTCTGCTTCTAACCCACACGGAATCCGAACACTACCCGGGTATTGTTCCAGTGAAACTTAAAACACCGGAAGTCACATCGGCAACCCAACAGGTGTTATCGCACGTTTTATCACACATTAACAACATTTTTTGAATACTCCAGTTTACCACTGCAGACATTGCGTTGGTCGTATAAGTTTGAGCACCGATGGACATCCACTATAAGTCACAATCTACCGAAGTAACATTTTCGTAAATTTGGGCGCGTGAGAGTTATTGCCCGAAATACGAGAGGCCAAAGCGCCTCCTCCGACATTCCTCACGAATGTCAACCGGAATATTACGGGGGATTTTTTTATTTTTTTTATTTTTTTTTTTTTTTTGCTCGAAATGCCCACCAAGGCGGGCCATGGTGTTCTCAGACCAACCGGGTTAGTGATATTACGGGTAACAACCTGGGTGGCGGTGAAACGTAACTTTTTCATAAATTGTATACGAATTTTTCGCCGCTAATTTTATTTGATCAATGGTCGACACGCGACCATAAACCGTTTACGGCCGCGATGTGAATAATAATAATTATGCATGGTTTGCCCGTACCTGATCGCAAGTGCGCTATCCGAGGGCACGCGGCCACCAGTTCCAACGCGTCCGCGGACCCGCACGAGAACATTATCGAGGTCAGGTTCAACTTGCATTCATCTTCGGCCGTCGTTTTGCTGTTCAGGATCCGCTGGCCCTTCCGCTTGACCCTGCGTAATATCACCTCACCGTCGTCGCTGTCGTCGCCGTACTCGGACAGCCGCCCGAACTCCTTGCTCGTGTTCTTCCTAGACTTCACCAGGCTTGGCAGGTCCGGCTGCAGCTTCTTGTACACCACGCTCCAATCGTCCGACGATTTCTCGTAATGCTCGGACGAATGGCGTTTTGGCGACGGCGGCGAGGTGGACGTCAACATCATCGGCGACTGGTGGTGCATGTCGGACGTCAGTAGGTCCACCGGCAACTGCGCGGGCGAGCGAAACGGATTAAGACAATTTTCATGGGAAAAACGATTCGACCAAATTAAAACGGGTGCGAATTAGTCGCCCGCGATTGTTGGTTATAGAACTCACGTTTGGATTGTTATTGCCTTGGGATATCGTAGACACGTCGCTCCACGAAATGCTCTTGCTGACTTTCTTGATCTCATAGATACCTTTAAAAGGGCAGTTTCGAAAATCCGACTTGGACGCTGGAAAACGTGAAAATGTAATAATAACAAATATTTGTCCACATCGTATCGTGTACAAGAACGCGGTATCGTAAAAAAAGTTGAAACATTCATCGCGATAATAGTATTGGTATAAACGTTTAAAAATAAATAAGTGAATTATGTTATTGATGTTGAAAACCGTATGAGCGTTTGACTAGATAAGTAATTATGTGAAAAAATAAAAATTAAAGAAAAAAGAAAATAGCGATAAACAATTTCGATTCCACAGGAAAAATGAAATTAGGGTCAAAGTAACTATTTTTTGATTACGTTATTGAACTGCAGCATTAAAGCCTTTAAATGAGACGTAACGATTTAGGTGCGTATGAATCGATTAACTGACATTATGCGACTAAATTTATTTGTAGACAAACGTGAAAACATTTATTTATTCATCATAGTACGCGATCCGATGTTGAATATTTATGTATTATAAAGGTATCACCGGTAAGGCGTTCAATGTTTTCCGATTCGCTTAATGAACATCGTTATAACACTTAAAGTCGAGGAAACATTTGATAAAATCAAACTAACACTGTTGTTTGATTAAAAAGCATAATATAACTTTGGAAAACGAAATAAAATCGCGATACAATAACTGTGTACGGACGATGAAGTCGAAAGCAGTTCAAATATTGTACGGTAGATTGGATTTAAAAAATATAAATATATCCTGAAGCGATAGGTGAAGCAATTTTTCTAGAATCGTAATGGAACGCAAAAAAGAAGAGGGATGGGGGAGGAAATAAAAAAATAAATATAAAATAACTTCACCCCGCCTCGCGCTTACCCGACGGTTCACTAGATTTCGGACCACGACGCTATTGGTATTCATTGTGCGCGCTACTCGTGAACACCGCGTTCTCTGCACAATGTGCTTCGCGCGCGGTAGTCTATCCGTATTTGTTTTAGAAGGTTAACGCGAAATTGCACTCGGTCGCTCGGCAAACACTTGGAATATTTTTTTGTAATCAACGACTTACCCACTAGCGTAATTGAATCCGTAGCGTGCGCATCGAAGTTCGGCGGGTTGCACGCGTCTTCCGGTCTCCTACTCGGCTGACCTGATTTCGCGTGCAGCGGAAAAAGAAAACAAACAAAAACAAAAACCGTGTACTGATGAGCGTACGTTACGTCCTACCCCCCTCATGTACGTTTACTACAGTGAGTACGACTTACCCATTTGAAGTTCGGCCAAATCGTTGGCCCTGCGGTGAAAGTCCAGACAAATGTAACCGCTTTGGCTGGAAAAATAAAATAATAAACAAAACACCGATCAGATGGTCCGCCGACGGGTCGGAGTTGTGGCGGTGGCGTTCGCGAGGCGAGCGAAAACTGTTAAACCGAACGAAGCGCCCGGGGGAAACGTGAACAGCTGAAACGTGAAGAAATCGTTCTCGTCTCGTTTTCCGCGATACGAGTTTACGAGGCCTACGGCGGTGCGGAAATCGTGTTGTTCACGAACGGCCAACGGCCGGAAAGACCGACGCGCCCTATACGCAGCGGGTCAATCGTCCGCGAGAGCTATGTCGCCATGTCCTACGTGACGCCGGGTCCAAACGTGAACGCGGCGAGAAAAACTATCAATCGTTTTTATAACAAATAGTGTTTTTATAACAAATTAGATTGTCCAACGTACGCGATAAACGCGGGCGAATTAATTCGCTTTCGTTCGCCGTACGGTTTGAAAATCGAACCGTTTTGCTTTTGGTCGCACGTTGAATAAACGTAAGTATTCGAAACGGATGTTTATTGTAATAGTTTTATACAATTTTATAATATAAAATTATACACATTAATTAATATTGTATAATAATATTAATTTTAAAATATAATAAAATGTGTCGGTAGTCAATTTAGTATGAGACCGGGACGAAATTTCAATTTTTTCGCAACCGTAGTTATAGGCGATAGAATTCATCAAAAACAAGTCTATCCTCGTAAATAATTTAATTTACAACTGATCATCTTTTTTTCAAATATTTTTTATACAACAAATATTTCAGTGCAGTACTTTCGAATGTAAATAATTTTTTTTGTGAATTCAATGACAATTTTAGTTGACTTTAATTCGAATAACTAAAACGTCTACCGCACGACTCACTTCAAAGCACACTGCACGTTGAAAATCAAAAAATATCGAAATACGGTCAGCCGCAAATAGGTCGAACACGTTGCGAATGCGGCCAAAACGATTTCATCATCCGCGAATTCGCGTTCACGTAAGACATAGCAGAGGACAACGTTTTCGCCGCCGGTCGTTTCCCCCAAAGGGACGCTGAACGTGCGCACCACAACGACTTGATACTCTTCTGCTCACCATCCGGTAACGTAGTGCGCCATCGTTGTGAACCGGTACGGCGCCACTTCCATCTCCTGCTGGCACGTCAGCTTCATCTCGTGCCCGGGCAGCGGCGCCACCAGCGGCTGGTTGTAGAAGAACTGGTGCGAGGTCTGTATGGTCTGTGTGGTGAACGCGTGGTCCAGAGTGGTGGACACCAGCTTCAGGGTGCTGTTGTTGTGGTGGTGCAGGAACGTGAACGTCTTGCCGTGGTCCAGCGTCCGCCACCGTTGATACTCGGTCAACCACAGCGGGAAAGTGCACTTCGTCTCCGACGTTTCTGCGCGTGCACACGAACAAATCAAATATATATGGTCAGTGCGCCCGAATCGAACTGTTTTTATTTTTTATTTTTTTGTTTTTCACTAAACTGCTATCAGTTTTAGATACGAACCGAGCTTAGTTTTTCATAAACGCGTTGAGAACACGTACGGGGCAAAGTAAAATACACCAAACGGGCTTCGTGTACACGACTACTCTCCTGTTCTTCAAACCATCCAGCTTACCAGTATTATCCACCGAAGGAGTCGGTCAACACTTCCTTTTATCTCTTTTCCATCTACTTCCCTGAATTAATTTCCCTTTTAAACTTCGAAATTTCCACACATATCACCTGTTCGATGGTTCCCTCCCTCGCGTACCATTTTACTCTGTTCGTTGTCGATCATGATCTCACCATAACTATTAAGTCTCGACGCTCATCCTCTAAACTCAAGCACTGTATCATATCATACTACGGTTTTACCTGTATATGTTCGATAAACACTAGACAATTCATAATAACATTAGTGATATCGCGATTCCGTCGAAACATTTCACGCGACCGTTTATCAACTACTAACCGACATACCTTTTTTCAGTATCATCGTTCTGGATCCTTCAAGCGGGCTGAACAACCCGCTGCACGTGGCGTCGCCAGACTGCGCCACCCTGTACTCAACGTCCCCGGAAACGCCGGAGCCTTTGAGTTGTCTCTGGGACGTCGTCCGCTCGTATATGAAACACTTGAACCGGTCCTCGGTCGACATCGGTATACCGTTGCTGTGGTGGACGCGGCCCACGAGGAATCTGTACGAACCCTCTTTCCACCCGGCGATGCATTCCACTTCTTCGACTAAATGCACGATCGATCGGTTACGATAAGTTCATGTACAAAACGTGTAAACGCAATGCGCCGTTGGGTTCTACGCGTAAATCGCGCCGAGTCATTCTAAACCGTATCGTTAATGACTGCAGCGGAGTACGGGCTATGAATATATTACAGCGGCAGGTACCGTACACTCGCGTTATACGACCCCCGGGACACTTCGCGCGTTTGGTTCTTTCGAAGAAGAAGAAAAAAACAAATCCGATGGATGAGAACGTAATATTATTCCGGGGCGTTATTCGCAGCGCGTAAATGATAACAAATCGTAAGCCGTTACGTGCACGGCAAATCGGGTTTGCTACGCGATTAAATTCGTTCAAGGTGCGAGCAGGTGCACAGTTGTAGCACGCGGGACCGGTCGAACGCGGTAACGGTATCGCTGACCAGAGGGGTCGAACTACAAAAAATGCAGTATGGTGAATATCAAATTTTATTAGTACCTACCCACCTACCGATTGGATGTAAACGTTGGGGAGGAGGCTGAAACCCTACCATAATATTGTATTCAAAATTGATAGTATTCAATACTTTCATAATACATTTTACACATTGGGCCATGGGTACCATGGTGACCAGATATGTGTCACCTATCCAGCGTCCAGTACCCACCCACCGCATAATTCACTATGGCAGTCGCCATATACTTGGATATAGGGATCGACGCCACTGTCGCTGACAAACGGTCCGCGCCACGGAGTCTCCTGAAACGGACGCGTTTCCGGAATCCAGAGGGTTACGAAAGTACTCCTCGTTGACAGAACCGCACACTGTTCGCGGCGTCAATCGATATCGTCGCGGCACAAATAATTACGGAGAGGTGCGCGGATATGTGATTCGGCCGCCGTCCGAGCGTTTGCGGAGAGAGGGATAGAGAAAAAGATAGTGAGTGCCCGACGAAGCGATTGAGGAGTGTATGCACGACATGTACGATAGTGGCGGGAAGCCGAGACCGGAAGGAATGCAAATATTACCGGGTATCACGGCATCGGTTCCGGGGGGGGGGGGGGGGCAACGCGGTGATCATCGTCGGCGGACGGATATCTGAATAATATTAGCCTGCGGGGTCGTTCCTCGCCGAGCGTGGCTACAGGCGATTTCCGCGTGCCGTAACGATATTGTTTAATACGTTTAATGCACTCGCGGCGAAACGACGGCGACTACAATACGTTACCGATACGCACTGATGGTATTTTTCCCTTCGAGTTTAACAATATCGGTCGGCTTACTCTAACATTAATGCTAATGATACAATCGAATAATGAAATCGGTTCTAATAAACGCGCAGACTTGTTAATCAAACATCTTCTCATGGGCACAACGGACTTCTCCGTCGCGAATGCCGAATACAAAAATACGATTGCAATTCATAATAATAATATGTGCATAAATATAATGTATACTGACGCGCGCTCTCGGATCCTTCGACGTCGGGACACGCCTGGTATCGGATCAGCAGCCTCGAATCCTGGGTGCAAGCCTCCACCGTGGAAACAGGATTTTTGCAGTCGCCGTGGCCACGGTTGTACGTGAACGTGTACGGGGGTTTGAACGGGCACTGCATGGGATTGCCCGTTTCCCGGAACATGGAGTACAGAAGAGCGTCGCCGGTAATCAGTGGACATATGGTCTTCAGTGTACCCATCTCGTTGCAGAAAGCTACGCAAAGTCGGCAATCGGTTACAATAATCCTTTTTTACGGTATACGGAGGGGGGGGGTTACCGTTTCCCAACCCTATGATACAATAGTGTTGCAACTATATACCGCGTTGATGTGCACGCCCGGTCTGTATTCGTCGTTTTGATTTCGACTGATATTTTTGTTTTGCAAAACGAAGCTACGCGGATGACGAAACTTAAGTATGTCCACGTCGTTCACGGATAGTAATTGTGATTCAGATACACAATTTTTTTTTTTTTTTCAAGATTAATTATTGATAAAAATACATGAATGTAGAACGCAAAGATTTATTTTTCGCTTCGATTCGAAGTGAAATATGTATTACCCATAGTTCGAATACTACGATAAAACAGACCGTAGCCGTAACAACCCGCCCACCGATATCGTTTCAAATATTGTAACGATCTCTAATGAAAATACTGTCGCGAAAACGAAAACGACATCGAATAAAAGAAAAATATTACATCGTTGTGCATCACTATAATTTAGTGTTCGGGGGTGTTCGAACAGCGAGCGCCTTGTTGGAAAGCGTTTTGTGCGTGGACCGACGGATAAAGTTTTGGTTCATTGTTTAATAATAATTTATCGCGACTCGTTTAAAACGGGAAAGCCGAGACAAAGAATCCGTTGCACGGTAAACGGTCTATGAACAATAATTAACGTCAGTTTTCGCGGACCCGCCGCCAACGCGTACGCAATCTCCTCGTGTTCCACCGATCGTATATAATACAACATTCGCCCGCTTTATCCTTTCATTACTCTTATAACTTTTTCCTCGGAAACGCGCGTGCACATACACGCGCACAAACGTAGACTTTTCCTTTTCCTTCTCCTCTGCTGCGGTTCTCGCGTGCACTGGGAGGGGAGGGGCGATACAAATTGATTCGCTTGTGTTCGGTTTTACGGTCCGATAAACATCTCCATCGATTGTTTCGCGTACGGTACACATGACGCGTGTACAATACACACACACACACACACACACACACACGCACCACACGAGTATACCTACACTTGGGGCGACCCGATTTTCCTTGGCACCGAAATCTCTGCGTACCACCAAAAACCCACCCCGCAATCGCGCGATAGACGTCAACGTTTCCCGGCGACTTACTTTCTTTGTACTGCAGGACGTTATGATGTTTCTCGTGAATGACCACGCATCGGTAACACGGCTTTTTCCTGTGAAAACATACAATACCGATAGATTATCATCGCTGTACAATATTCAACCGCAGCATTAGTAGACTTGCGCGGCTACTGCTTAGACAATACATGGAATGCATAAGGGAAATGTCGTCGATCGAGAACGGCGAATTGAGAACGATTGAACGTCGAAGACCGGCCATCAGCCTATTGATTACTATTATCAACATTCGCGCCAGTTAAGATGAACATTACGCATCGTTTGCGTGATCAACAACGTACTGTAATCGTTATGTTTCGCATACGTATACAAAACGAAACTGAGGACCATAAGATGTGTGACCTGAAATACGTATCGGATTCTACCCCGGAATGAACGCGAATGGGTTAAACGGTACATTTCCCTTCCATACCGTGAAATATCAATTGATTATTAATGCACTCGCGCTCCATCGGTTTTTCTTTCGCGCGAATACAACAATGTACGCCGTGCGAATTGCTACATTATAATGACGGACGTAATACAACACACCTATGCGATATTTGCATATACGGTTAAACGTGGCGAGTACGTCACGTGTAAGGGTTGAAAAATAACGACGGACCGGGGGAGGGGGAAGTCGTTTTACGATTATTGTCTTGCATACTTGACACGCCGTATATGGCGTAGAATCCGATCAATCTTATAACACTATTGACTTCTCTATAAATAATGTAGCGCTCCGATGAACATAAAATCCTTTTGGCGTCAATCCACCTAAGAATTTTTTTTTCTTCTCTTCAATAAAACCGGGTATATTTTATCAGCTTTAACTCTCTGCCGATTTAACTCAACAAATAGGAAAAATCGGTTTTATATATACGTTTACTTTTGTGTGTAACTTCTAGCTTATATATATATATATTGGTTAAACCACTAGTAAAATTTTATCGCACGTCGTATTTGTTTATTATTATTTAGCATTACTACAAAGTCCGCATAGCTTATATAGAAATCAAATAACTCTAAAACGGCTGTGTCTGCCCGGTCGTACCGAACTAATAACACACCCGAATACGAGTATTTGCCAAAGTGTTTAGCTGTGTTCACGTTCCAATTATTGTTTTGCGCGCATTGAATTTAAATTCCACTGTGGCATTATCCATTTTCGAGAACACAATGGAAGTAACTGATGATATTCCTTAGAGGCTAATAATTACTAACGAAAAAGCAATCAAACATCAATCGATGTAATCGACGGGGAACGATTCGTAATAATTGTTTTATTAATTTTTAGTAAAAATTGCATATTTTATGATTTTCAATGCATACATGTTAATTATTTAGTGCATTAATGCATATGCACATTACAACGATTGTAAGTGTATAGACATCAGAAATATAATAGAAATGTTTCAATATTCAGTCCATCTATACCCGCCGCTCCAATGCACATTTTATAATGATAATACCAAATGGCTAGCTTGACATACTCCTACTCCAAATTACACATTATAATTAGATAACTAACAATTTTTTAAATTGAAAACATAATTTTGTCTGATATAAATTTGAAAATTATTTACAAATTCTTTATTTTGATGTGCGGTATATAATTTAAAATTTAATAGATATATTTAAGACCTCGTCAGCTGTCTCGCTTATACTGGCTTCCTGAAAAACACTTTCATTGTAGTGTTATTTACTGGTATTTATTAGATTCACACTTCTTGAATCCGTAGTACATAGTTCTAGTTTCAGACTGCACACTTTGTGTCCGGGTTTACCAATAAATAGGAGCTGGTACACATAATAATATACGTAGGTATCTTCGGGAAAATCGATGTCGCCACAGTGGAGTTTATTTATACAGAAAATCTGGCCAAAATTAAAATAAAAATAAAAATAATAGCGTTTTAAACTACGACAACACTAATTTTCTTTAAGTTTTAGATGTACAACGAGATAAAAAGAAAACCTTTTACAAACACTGTTCTGATGGCTTGCTAAATAGTGTGTTTAAAGTACATTATTGCTTGTTTTACATTTTGTTGTTTCGTTTATCGCATACAACGTAATATTCAGTGTGTGTTTAAATATTTAGTATTTGGCAGTTATTTAAAATAATTATTATCTTTAGAGTAGTAGATGGGTTGATATTTAGGAGTTTCAATGCAGTATAGTTTTTTCCAATTGCAATTTAACATTTCATTTATGTATTTCAAAATATTTACGCAATTTTATAAAGGAATTATTATTATTTGTGTTTGAATCTATATATTTCGGATACTGCCGAGCGAAAATATTTGTTTTTATGTATAATATAGACACTAAATACAATATATGTAAAAAACAGTTTTCCGCCGATTCACGCCATTTAGTTTTTACTTTACTTGAGTGTGACCGTACAACGTTCTCAACAGGCATAGTCCAAACAGATATTTCAGTGCAACGAGAATAGTGATGCAAACGTTTCCAAAGTTCTCTTGTCCCCTTGAGATTAATATGCAATATTGATCATCAATAATAAATTGTAAGACAGTATCAGTTCTTTCATCTACAAGATATTGTTGATTAATATGCGTTCGTTTTTTACACGAAACAAAAGTTATAATAAATTAAAATATTCAGTTTATAGAAAAAAAAGTAAGCAGTTTGAATAAAACCATCATATTAACTGCAAGTGGGGTTTTACTTCCTATTAAACATATAAATAAAGTTCGCAATGCTGTAAAAAGTATACTGTAAAAAGTATATTTTCCACTAAGTTTTAAAAATGCGGAGAAACATCGAAAACTTTAATAATTTAAAAAGTAAAAAAGGCATTACATTAAGAAGATTTTTTATTGATCCAGATCAAATGCACGTACCACTGAAATAGATGTAAACGTAATTAAAATGTTTTAAAATATACTAGAAGCAATATCAAATGGTCACGTATAAACATGGAAAAGTTTGAAGAATGTATCACAGATAGATACAGTAAATATCTATGCTTAATTATATGGTTGGCATCCAATATCATTCTCCTTACACAACATATTAATCCATTGGGTTACAGTAATATCGCATACGATAATACCATTAGGTAAATTATCTGAGAATGCTGCCGAAACAAGGAATAAACAATTTAAATTTTATAGAGAAAATTGTTCAAGAAAATGTTCTTGAGAGTTTTGTAATAACAAAATTTAAAAAAATAGTATTGTTAAATTTATAAAAATTTTTAAGTAGTATAAGATTGATCTTATACTACACAATTTTAATCTACGAAAAAAAAAAAAAAAAAAATGAAAAAAATAAGTCTTTTTCAACGAAAACATTGAAATGTTTTCTTCTGAAGCCATTAAACCATTAAACCACGTATCACAAACAGAAAATAATAAAAAAGACGACGAAACGGATGATGAGAATTTTGACTAATGTGTGATTTTTCAGAAATTTAATCAATCTATTAATGCATTAAAAATGAAAAAACTATAATTTAATAATATTTTGAAACTAATTTCAACTGCATAAACCCATACAATATTTTTGGCCAGCACTTATGTAATGAGTACTCCAATGTTGAGTCGTGGCGGCAATCGCATGTGTATATGGTTTTCGTTAAGGTTTAGATATCGTATGCGAAACACAATTAATTGACTTTGCATAAAAGTCAACAGCGAAATCCCCGAAGCGTTATATATATATATATTATTATACATATATACGCGTGGCGTATAACCCAACTGAAGCAAAGGGAGTCGTATGTATGTATGTGTGTTCTTTGAATCCTTTACAAGTTAATAAATAAATAAAACTTTATTGCCTTCGATGACATTTACTGGAGAGTATGTATTACGCATATGAACTATATTAATATATGTATATACTCGTATTTATATTTATATTTAAACGTATTGAGGACTTGGTGTTTTCCAAAGGCGCAGCGAAACTTTGGACAAATATTTAATAACAGTGTATCACACCCGATTCACGTCGTCGGCCTAAATAGTACCGCGAAATATGCTCTATCATTTCGTTTATTTCGGGGCGGGGGAAGGGAGATAAATAGTAACGCTTACTTGAAATGTACAAAATATCACGCTTGTTACTCGATAAATTTGCATTGTCTAATAATAAGTCTACGATGACGCATAATATTGCTAGTGCATTTGTTCCTCCACGAATATAATACACTACATTAGGGATCTTTAAACTTTTGTAAACACTGTAGGTACCCTTTTTTATCAATAAACTTTATTGAGTACCCCTTCTTAGTTAAAAAAAACTTAAATAAATATAAAACAATTTAAAAACTTATAATATTACATTTTTATTTCATTAAAAACTCACACAAAAAATGTTAAAAACAAAAAGATATTAATTTAAAAAAAAAAAAAATTGTGGAAAGGGTTAGCTTGTTTTTATTGGCACAATTCATCAATATTGGGTTCTAATTTAGTTAAATACAATCTTAAATCATCTTCATCATTTAACTTGTTTCTATATTTGCTTTAAAACTTGAATAACCTTTTCCATTTAAATAATTTAAATTTAAAGGTTTGTTAACCAGACTCATACATTTTAAATAATCTCGAGTACCCCCAAAGGGTATGCGTACCCACTGCATTATATTATAGTTATACACATATCGTCATCAACTCGTAGTTCAGTGAAATTATTCGTTTATAATGTTATTATTGTGCACATTGATCTTTAAATTTAGGCTGAATGTTCAACTTCACATGTTAGCTTGAACACGATATCATAATTAACGTAGAATTTCGATCGCATCATACAAATTATGTCGAAGAAAGATTGCGGTATCTATAATAATAAATATCTACGGTATCTATAATAATACATACTTTTATTTTGATCCACATTAAATTTTAATTGAATGATTATTCGATGTTTAACAATATTGTATGCAGGTAAAACATCGGAAATATTATTTTTTTTTCGATCGTTTTTGTGCGCTCAAATATGTAGAAAAACAAAAAAATAATATATCCCAGACTCAGGTTACGGGTAATAAATCTAAGAAAAAATTAGAAAAAAAAAAAAAAAAAAAAAAAAAGGAAAAACTTCATCAACGAAAAACCCTTTTTAAGAAATACAAAAAGGGAAATAAATATTTGCGAAACACGCACATTCGTCATGATTTGCGCAATGATCGACGTGCATTTAAAATAATGCCAGGAGGCGAGAAATGATTATATTTAACGCCGTACAGTTTCGTTGGGGACAAATTATACTCGAAAATGAATGACGAAAGTGCGACAGGTTAGTCGTCCTAGAAAACGCTTTTTTTACCTTAATTTAATTTTGTACGTCCAATAACCATCTTCGACGAAACGATTTTCAATAGATTAGGGTCGGAGAAACGGCAGCGCAGTATATTGCGCGTATTATAAAACGTGAATGACAGTCACAAAAACGTTTTACGTACTCTTGACCGACTGAAGTGAGCGATATTATAAATCGTTGTGTCGAACGGTTGAATCGTTTTTAGAATAAAGTATAATACGATAAGATTTTTTACCGTAAGTGATGTATACGTTCTCGAGTATGACTTCGAAATATTGTTTTTATATAACTTTGAGCTATCTCTACGAAACATTTTAGCAGCATAAAAAATAAATTCCCAAATATTTATCGTTATTTGTAATAATTTTTTTTTTTCAACCTCGCAACGACAATACATGTATGACTGTACTCCGGTTGGTATAGAATTGACCTCAATACGTATAAATAATCAAATAGTCGAATATCGGATGTTGGGAGCACCGTAACTGCGCACGAATCGGTGCCATTTTAAAAAATAGTACCAAGACCCTGCAAAAGATATTTTTAAAATTATAATAATTAGCGAGATCTTAGTCTGCGCCAGAGACCCGTAAAAACTGATGTATACATAAGTAATCAAAAACTGGAACAAATAGAAGAAATGGTACACCTAGGGAGCAAAATCATATTTAATGGCAAGAGTGTCCACGACATAAAACAACGCCTAGCATTAGCAAAAACTTAAGTAAAAAACTTAAGTTGCTCACTTCAAAAAAAGATACATATCAATATCAAGAAGAGACTTATAAAAACATATATATGGAATGTTGTAACACACGGATGTGAAACTTGGGTAATAAATTATACCGAAAAGAAAAAACTAAAAGCCTTCGAGATGTGGTGTTGGAGGCGTATGGAAAGGATAAGCTGGATAGAGCGAAAAACAAATAAAGAAGTACTTAGAACAGTGGGAGAAAAACGTACACTCATAGATACGATTAGAGGAAGACGATGGAAAATGATTGGACATATCCTGAGACACCAAGAAGAATTGCATACTATAATATTAGAGGGTACGATAGAAGAAAACTGCAGGACGTCCCCGGAACTCTTATATAGGACAAATTTTTTTTTTATTAAAAAAATAATTATAATCTGTATTTGAAAAAAAACTCAATAAGTAAATAAGAAATGTATACAATATTATTACATAATAGAATAGCTTGATGAGAGAGGCTATTCATTGATAAAACTCTTCGGAAGAGATTAATTTAATTTAGGAGGTCACGGCACCAATGTCTTTTTAAACGGCAATGAGAGTTTTCGGGTAGTGTGTGCAAGGATAAGTGTGAGATGAGTGAGTTTTGATGGTGTTGTAGTTTTGAATGAAATGTTGTATAGTATTTTTTGGCTAGTTGGTTTACTGTATCTATTTTTAAGTTCTTATGTAGTGCTTTGTTAGTTATGTATCAAGGAGCTGAGGCAATAAAACGAAGTGAGATTGATTGGAAGGATTGAATGGATAGGGTTTGGGATGGTTTGGCGCAGCCTCAGATTTGCATGCCGTAAGCCCAGATAGGCCTTAATAGGGGTTTGTATAAAATTGTTTTAGTGTGGATTGATAATTTGGATTTAAATATAGGGCGAAGCATATGTAGACGTTTATTTAGTGTTTTGCGTTTTGCTTTTAAGTGGGGGCCCAGTTTAGGCGTTGATCGAGTTTAATTACTAGGTATTTTACCTGTGAGGTTGTGGGGATGTCCACTCCTTGCAGATTCAGTGATGGAAATTTTATTTTACACAAAGTAAACACTACATGGAAGAATTTTTCCGAGTTAATTTTGATTCGCCACTGGGTTGCTCAGGTTTTATTTTGATCAATATGGGTTTGAAGGGCTGAAGAAGCTAGTATCGGATCTTTATTGGAGGAAATTATAACCGTATCATCAGCGTATGTTGCTGTAATCGTTTTAGCTACTTTGGGAATGTCTGATGTAAATATGTTGAATAAATCAGGGGCAAGGTCACTCCCTTGGGGTCTTCGGTTTGTATAGGGTAGTATAAGGAGATTGAGTTTCTTTGTCTGACTGTAAATGACCAATTACATAGGTAGGTGTGTTTGTTTTAAATGATGATTTGTATACAGCAGCCTGAATTGAAGTTGTGAGATTTTGGACCGCGTCTTCAATTTGATCATTTGTTTTGAGCGAGGTTTTTAAATTGGTTGTTTTGAAAATTTTCGGAAAAAAGGTTCCAATTGACTGGTCCTTTTGCTAGAGAAGGCCGCTGAGGGTTAAGAGATATCTGACCGTTTATTTGTAGTAGATCTGGGGTGTGGTCACAAGCTGGATAATTTTTATTGTGTAATTTATATGTCTAGGAATTGTGGATAGAAATAGGTCAAGTGTATCTGGATGTCTATTACGATGTGATGGCCAATATATAGGTCCCGGGGAAAATATAAATGTATGTCTTTTGTTTTGAAGGAAGTTTTGGAACATGCGCCCTCAAGTGTTGGCGACACGACATTCCCATTGGGGGTGTTTTGCATTGAAGTCACCTCCAATGAGTGATGTGTTACCGACTGAATTTAGAAATTGTTCTATGTTACTTGCTGGATACATATTGCAGGTCTTGGAAGACAGTAGATTGAGGAAATAGTAGTAAGAATATGATTTAGAGTAATTTTTACTTTTGCGGCTCGAATGGTATTTGTTTGAAGATTAGGCAAGGATTGACTGTTTATTTTTGTGGAAATTATAATAGCGGATCCACCATGGGCGGTTCTGTCGGGATGATCGGCGCGATATACTTTATAACCAGGAAAGAAATTTTTAGAGTTAGAGGTGCAGTGAGTTTCGGAGATTAGTGCAATGTCTATATTTTTTCGATTAATAAATGTAATAGTTCGGACTCATAACTTTTGAGTCCATTTACATTCCAGAAGAATATGTTGAGCGAATTTAGATTAGTATTATTATTTGTCATTTTTTAAAATTAGTTGATTTATGACTGTTGTGAGATATTGAATTAGAGGATTGATCATTGATTTTAATTCTGTTATGAAAGATGAAAGTTAATGTGTTAAGTTATTTTCTGGGGGAGTATTATGTGTAAACGAATTTTGATTTAAATTTATGTTTTGAGTATAGTTCTAAGGATGCGTTTGGGGAAGATTTGGGAATGTTTTGTTATCATTAAAATTAAAATTAGGTGGATCCGAAGATGTTTTATCAACAGAAGTTTTTCCCTCATTTACATAATTGTTTTGATTTATATTATTTTTAGCTGTAGTTTTAGAACTGCTGGGGAATTTTTGGAGATCTTTATGTACAGTGCGTCCACGGTAGTTTGCCGGGTAGTTTCCACCTCAGAGGGCGCATGTTGGAGGTTGATCTGTAGTTTTGTTACACAAAAAGACGAACGGTTTGCAGCACAGCCAACACAGCGGGGTGGGTGGAAGCAGTAGGTTTTGGTATGGCCATACTTTTGACAGTTAAAACATTGTTCGAGTTAACAGCTTTTGTGTGGTTCTTCGATTTTATTTTTTGTGTGAAAAATGGATATTGTATGAAATATGTCTTTGTTAATCTCGGCGGGTTCGAGATCCACAAAAAATATCGGTGAAGCAAGTTTAGTAATTTTGTGACGAAGGTTTACTACTTGTCTTACTGTGAAGCCGATTTCTTGGATTGCGATTCCTATATCGTTTATCGGTGTAGAGTGATGAATATTTCTGATAACTACGCGAAACGCCTTGTTTTCACGTAGTTGATAGGTTAGGTATGGTACTTAGCATCTTCATTATAAATACATTTTATAACCGCTCTATACGAGTCAGAATTTTTTGTTAAAAATTTTAAATTGTTAATGGACGATTTAAATAAGAAATTTTCTGATCTGATTAAATTGATTAAATTTGAGCGAAGACTGATAAAATAGTTCATTCCGTTAACTATAATCGGTGACGGTAATGGAGTTTTAATCTCCTCATTCGTATAACGCTAGAGTCACTGTGTTTGGTTATGATATCTCTACCGATGTCTACGTCGAGACATGCATATCTATTCGAAGTTACGAATAGAGGTTTTTTTTTTATGTGGGTGGTTCGTTGGATGAGAGATTACGTTTATTTGGGTTTTCTGGCTGATTTTCAAAAACATTGCTTGATATACTTTCATTACGATTGGAGAATATAGAATTTTTTGATTTTTTTTTTTTTGGTTTCTTTATGTTGGCTTGCGTTTGATTATTCATTATATATACATTGCGATAGTGTGTATCGATGCAATTAACTTAATAGGCTGCCGCCGGCTGATAACCAGAGAGATCGAAGTCACAATAATTGATATCTTGATTTTTTTTTTATTTAATTAGCAATTATAATTAACAATATTCGGTGTGGTGATGGAAATGTTCAGGACAGCTTTCTGGTTTTTTTGGTATCAAACACGGCTTCGTATGTAGTTTTGTTGCAGAGAAAGAATAAAAAAATTAGAGCACAGACTGAGAACAGCATTAAAACGCTTGCGTTTTGTATGGCTGATACGCGGTGAGTCGATAGAACAAATTAAACATGATGCTAAATTCAAAATCTTTCAGGAACTTAAAGAAATGGCGAGTAATCGGTTAGAATAGAAAATTGGAGTTGTAAACCAACCTTTGGGTTGAAATAATAATAATAATAATAAAAAAAAAAAAAAAAAAAAAAATAGCGAGAAAAAAAATTACATTTCATATAATTATAATTAATATAATCATTTTGCATATTTACATTGGTCTATTTTATTTTATTTATAGTTCTATTTACTATATATGAAAAGTCATGAGAATTTTTTCTACTAAACAATTAAATAGAAATGATGATTTACCTATTTATATTCGTGAAAACTTTAAACGGGAACAATTTAATCAAACTGGCTCGTGGTTTTCGTAAAAAATTAAATTACAAATTTGATTGGACATCAAATGGTAACATATTTCTAAGACAATATGAATCTTCAAAAATTATTTCCGTAGGAAACGGAAAAATTTTTATCAAACTTAGAGATATATTGTAACCCTTTAAACTTATCAAATTTATATTTGTACTCATTAACTATTCTTATTATTTATACATTAAATGTTCCTTTATAATTCTTTTTTTATATTTAATTTATATTATACAAATTAATTATTCTACCACTTTTAAAAATCTTACTTTTTCGCATACAATTTTTTGTTAATTAAAGCAAATTCATCTGATTTTATCTTATTATCAAACTATAATTTATGTTACATCATGATATCAATTAAGTATAATAACCTTCTAATCAATCATGATAATAGATTAATAATACCCCGATTCCACGTGCCACCTTTTATCAAAATGATTTATTTAACAAATACGATATTTCAATATCTTTTCATATTATTATACATTTTTAAGTGGACTCTCTTAACATAATTGTGATAATTTAATTTTACAAAATTTCGATGAAACTGAAACAAATATATGTTCTATTGAACTAATAAAATCTTCTTTACACACTATCAATGCCATTAATATTATTGCAATAAATATTTGTAGTGTAAGAAAGAATTTTGATGAATTATGTTTAACTTTAAATAGTATTCCAATGGTTTTTGATGGTATAATTTTATATGTTATAAATCATCAGATAATTTTATAAATATTATAAAAAAATTAATGAAAAAAGTCACCAATAATATAAAAATTTCTTCAAAATTAAAAAAAATTAAACCTTGGGTGACTAAATCTCTCATTAAAGTTATTAGACATAGAGATCATTTACATTTGCAAGTTAAAAAAAAAAACTCTAATAATGATATTTTAAAATAATACTTTAAACAATATAAAAATAAAGTTATACAACTTATCAGAAATGTTAAAAATAAATATTATAAAAACGAATTTAATAAATATAAAGATAATCCGAAAGAGAGTTGGAAAATAATTAAATAATTTACCAACAGAAATACAAAAAAATAATAAAATTGAATGTCTCATAATAGAAGAGGGTAAAAAAATGTATTCCAAAGAAAACATTGAAATTATTTCTAAACATTTTAATGACTATTTTATAAATATGCCTCTGATTTATAAAAAAAATCAAACAAAATCAAAAAGAAACTCAAGGAATCAACCATTTAACTATGCAAAATAATTATTCCCCAAACAAACCACTTTTTGAAAATGTTCACAGTATTAATAAATGAGAAATAATAAATTGTGTAACAGAATTAAAAAACGAATCTTCACCCGGAATTGATGGTTTAACGGTTGAAATACTAAAAGAAAATATATCTTTCTTTGTTTTTCCTATAAAGTATATGTGTAGTCTTTGTCTTTCACAATCAGTTATACCTGATGTATTTAATATATCCATAGTAACACCAATCCATAAAAAAGGAAATTTCAATTCAATAAATAATTTTTGGCCTTTATCTGTAATCTCTAACATAGCAAAAATATTTGAGAAAATTATTAAAAAATAATTAGTTACTTTTTTAGAAAATAACAATCTTTTACATTTTCTCAATATGGTTTTCGTCCGGACATAGGAACTGATCAAGCAATAGCAAAACTAACTAATTTCATTTACAAATCTTTAGATGATAATAAAAAATATACCACAGTTTATCTAGATTTAGCAAAAGCCTATAATACTATTTATCACAACAACCTTATAACTAAATTAAACCAAATAGGCATTTTTGGTGATAATCTAAAATTATTTTCTTCATAATTTAACTAACAGAAAACAATGTGTCAAAATAAATAATAATTCAAGCCCTTTTAAACAAATTAAATGTGGAGTCCCTCAAGGTACTGTTATTTCACCAATTTTCTTTTATGTACAAATAAATGGAATCTACGAACTTCCCCTTAAAAGTTAAATTATTTGTTACGCGGTTGATACTTTATTGCTATGTAAAGCAGACTCATGGGATGAAATATTTGAATTAATAAGTAGAGATCTAAAATTAATAAAACAATGGCTGCTCCAAAATAATCGATTTCTTAATTTTGAGAAAACTCATGTCATTTTTCATGCTTTGACCAAAAATGTATTACCAACAAAAAAATTTATAAACATTCATAATATATTATACCAACAGATTGTTCTAGTGAAACAATTATTATATTTAACTCTGTTAAATAATTAGGAATTTAAATTTGCAATTATATGAGGTGAAACGACCAAATAAATGTTCTAAGTAAAAAAGTAAGAAAAAAGATTTATATTTTTAGAGATTTGCGTAACATATTAGATTCGACTAAATTGCGGCAAGTTTATTTAATATTAGCAGAATTGGTCTAACTATGGTATAATTGGTTGAGGTAGTGCGTTCAATAATGTTCTAAAAGAATAACAAGTCTGTCAAAATCAAATATTGAAAGTGACCTTTGATAAAACACTATGATACCATACTGAAAATATAGAGAGTTAAAATTACTTCTTATACAAAAATTATATTATAAAACGATTCAAATAATATACAAATAAAACGAATAAAACCCCTTCAGGTAGACATTTTCAAATAGGTTAGGTTAGAATTCCTTCTGATATCTTAAATCTTTCACTTAGTTTATTTAAAAAAAAAAAAATTTTAATGGTCATAAGATTTAGATGATTCAATATGATAATAGTAGGTAAATTTTTATAATTTATATTTATTTATGTTTATTTATAAGCACTTTTTTCTCTATTCTTAATTATTATGTATTTGCCGTCTATTTGTAATATCTATTAATGTAAGAACTCCTGGGTTCCCACAAAAGTTATCTCAGTGGGGCTCAGTATTCATTGTATGAATTAAAATTAATTAAATAAATAAATAATAAGTATATAAAAAAAAAAAAAATAAATAAAAATATAAAAAAAAAATAAAAAAAAATATATAATTCCATTCATTGCAAATTGTACCGACTATTAACCATCCCGTTTTTTAATGTTTAAAACAAATAATCTCTGTCACGAGTGTGTGCATACGTCCGTAGCCAATGTCTTTGCTCAAGTGCCACACAATTATAATATTTAAATATAAATGGTGTACGAATGTCGAATAGTATCCTGTATCAGCTCATGAAAGCCTGCGTCTGTTTCGTTTCATTTTTACTTTACGCCATACGTATTATTATCATAATTTTCCGGTTAATTTCGCATCCAAAAACCAACGACAAACCAAGTAAGGGCTATTTTATTCAGCTTCCAAGACTACTCGGTTTTATTGATATGCTTCCAAATTTTTGTGACTCCGTATGCCTTTCCTTGAACTAGGAGGAAGTTGGATCAACCCACATCGTATTCCTGCTTACACAATCAACCACATAATCTGCGTCCTCCTCTTCTATTATTTTCATTTATTACATATAATGTATGTCTTCATTATCGTAAACGCACATTTAGGAAATTATTTTCGTGTTGTTGAATTAATATATATATATATATATATATATAACAGGTATAACATATTTTACGTATGTCTGTATGATAAGACAATACAGATAGGTTGTAAGTTATCTGAGTTTAGAACGTAATTTATTAAAATTATTTATTATTAAACTGTAATGATTGGCTCATCAGATAAGATCTAAATGGCACCATATTGTTTATCAGTATATTAAGAACATTACATTATGTTACTTAATTTTTACGTATACGATAAAGCGTATAATTTTATTGAATTCTTATCGTGTTTTCAGTCGTTAACCTTAAACGTAAGCCTTTTAAACGTGTTCTAGAAAAATAAAAACTATCTGATTGTCGAATAGACGCTCACACGTAGTTATTAGATTATTGTTCTATGCGGAAACGGTAAATAAAAATCGATTATTTGATGCTAATAATTATAGTATTCATAGTATGACGCATGGGTAAATATTTCGATTTAGTATATAACGCGCGTTTACCGTAAGCTTTTGAAGTAATCTCAAATCTCTAACACTAATCGAAAGTCAAATTTAATAATAATGAATTATAATATACTAGGCTGCTGTATTCAAAAAGGGTTTTTCAAGAAGGGTTACGCAGAAGTTGCAGCACTGAATAGATTAAAACAGAATGGAAACTGATACGCAAATATACTGGCGCTTAAGGCCACCCAAAAATATGATCCGTCATATTGAAAGGGCTTTTCAGCAAAGTCCTAAAATTTAATATGGAATATTTTAAATACTTTAAATACACTTATACAATATTATTTATTGTAATATAATATTAATCATATTATTTCATTGCATTCATCTTCAATGAAAAGGATTTTACTTTTAAAAATGGTCAATAAAATCATATTAAAATAGTACTAATTTCTAACTTGTTCATTAAAATAATTTGTAAATTAAATTTTCTTCTAATAAACCAAAAAAAAAATATCGGTGGAAATAAATATCACAATTATAATTACTGTTCATCTGTAATATTTAGAACATAATATAATTTAATATATTAAAACCAGGGTTTCTGAACGGAACGTAAAAAAGCAGTTAAAGAACATTATTGTTGTTCATAAACCAGAATATAATGAAACGAAACCAATTATTTAATTTAGTTTATTGATCCTTCATATGAAATAAAATTATAAACTATTAAGTTTATTGACCTTTTTCACAAAGAACGTTATAAATTTAAAAGTTCTTTAAAAAATTGACATGAGGAGCGTCATAACCTATTAAGTTCTTTGAACAATTACTAGAAAAACATTATAACTTATTAAGTTCTTTTAACAATTACAAGAAAAACGTTATAACTTATTAAGTTCTTTGAACAATTACTAGAAAAACGTTATAACTTATTAAGTTCTTTGAACAGTTACATGAAGGACGTAATAAGCTAATACTTTCTTCAAACTTTTAACACATAAAACAACACAAATTAAACCGTTTTTTGAACTATTAAAATGACGTTGTGAATCAAAATTATTTTTTGACTATTTTGAATTTAAAATTATTTAAGAATAATTAGTACTTTAATATCAAAATCTAAAACTTGAATTACATCTAGTCCTATATTTACTAATAACTAAGATAAGGATTATAAATATATCCCAACAGCATAATGTGACTTTGAAAGAACGAAAGAAAATTCAACCAAAATAAATTCAATACTTGATCATTTATTTTTGACAATATAAGATGAGCGGATAGGTCTATAGCTATAATAATATATATATATAAAATGTATAAGTGGCTTAGTGTAACGTGGTGTATAGCTATAGTCACAAACGTGTTCTGGACTTCTGGCTGGTGTCACTAGTTCCTGGATGGGTGACCACATGAGTTATAGTGTCAAATCCTAGCTACTCAAACACGGTCAAGAAATAGAAACGTTATTCAAGAACGTATAACTTTAAGGCGTTGGAGAATATATGACGGTAAAACGTTCTTCTGATAAAATGTTTAAGAACGTATTATTTCAAAACGTTTTTCTAATTAAATTTACAAGAACGAATAACTTAACAACGTTTATTAGGTAAATCATTCAAGAACTTTAAATTTTTTTAAGTTTTTTTGGCGAACATTTCAAAAAACATAAACAATTTTAACGTTTTCTAGTGAAATGTTCGGTGAACCATTTAGTTTATTATGTTACAATCTAAAACCGTTTGTTGAACATTGCTTGACTTAACGTTTATCACAAATAAAGTTTAAAAACAAATTATGGAACTGAACCAAAAATTAACGGTTAAAGTAACCCTGATTAAAACCACTGGAGTAAATTATTTTTATTTTACAATATTTAAAAATCTAAAGTGGATACATATTTTTTTCTAGAATAAAAATGTATTTAAAAGGGAATCGTTTATTTTTGTCTGAATACAGTTTATGTAATAGCAAACATTGATCAACTAAATATTTAGATGTGCGGTCTACATAATATGAAGATTTTACATCCAAAAATTTAAGGTAGATATATGTTTGTATTTTTTTATTATAAGAAATAAGGTGTATTATATTTTATATTATAAAAAAAAAAAAAAAAATCAACAATATTGAATTTTTTTTATCAATTTCAGTTTATAAGAGTTACAAAAAATTAAAAAAATTATTCCCAGATGATGACAATAATATAAACAAAAGAAATTAATTTGAAAAAGTATAAGTAAATAATATAAATATTATTCTATAAGCTAACAAGCCATTTGTTGAGATCTTTTAAAATAACGAAGAAATTTAATAAATTACATGACTATTAGTTATATAATAGTTAGTTTTAAATGTAGTACAAAATAAAATAAATGGTTATTATATAAATACAAATATGAATAACAAAAATAAGGACAACTATTAGATAAGATATTGGTGTATCTATCTGTTTTTGATTACGAGCAAAATTAATACAATCCTGACAGAAGTATATGCTTTCCTAAACTTTTTCATAATATAACCACACACATATGTACATGTGTTCCTCTTAGATAAATCTACATTTTTATAATCATGGATTGTTGGCAAAAATCATTATAAACGGTGTTTCTAAATAATACCGAAATAATATAATCGTTTATTTTTTTTTCAATCTGGTAAATCTTTCGAGCTCTTTCAAGATGGCAGACTAAAATTTTCTATTCTGCTTAAAGTTATTCTGTGGTTGCAGCTTCAAATCGTTGTAAAATACTGTTATTGGAATGGCGATAAACCTTTTTTATTTAAAAAAAAAGATTGAAAATTGGTCCATTTAAAAAGAAGTCTCGGTGGGCCAATAATTAAAAATGTTTTTCGCATAGTTACAATATTATTAGGTAGGGTATTATAAGCGTTTTGAAAATATTTAATAACTTTTTTTTTATGTATTTCTTTATACAGTTATTAATCTAATAATATTCATGAGGTTTTGAATATAATAAATTTAAAAAAAAATATTACCATACAAATATATATTGCATGTATATATAACATGTGTTTTAAACGTACATTTTACCTGTTTTAATAATTACATCATGTACGAATTTAATGTGAGTATTTACTTTGTTCTTGTAGGTACACAAAATACATTAATATTAGGTTCTAATTCTCTAGAATCCACCCGGAAAACGACCACAGCAACAGAAAATGTTCATTTATATTTTATTTTGCAAACATTTCATTGTTAGGTAAATAAAAAATTAATCATGATTACGATACCCGATGAGAGAAACCACGTTTTGTGACGAACCGTTGTTATTCTCGGTGGAATCTTGGAAAATCGAATCTATAGAGGAACTATATGTTGTGCACAAACGAATTCAAATTAAATAGTTTTCGATTTATCGAGGCGTACCGAGTGTTATGGAAATTTCTAAGAAAATTTATTTTCTTTCGAATAATCAATTATTCGCTTTAGCTATATGATATATATATAAAGATCACGACGAACCGTTCCTTTTTGATTTTCTATATTTTTTTTTTATTATTTATTTATTTAGAATAAAAACATAATACTACGACCCTAACCTGTAAGTACCTGCATCGCCGCGTGCACGGTTATGAATAAAATAAATTACTCTTTGGAGTGAAAACGTCGAGAGAAATTAAACGGATGACTTTTGAAGGACTGAATATATATAATAAATATATTATGTATCTATAACGCGTATAAATAGAACAAACCGTAATAATATATACACGTGCGTATGTATAATATAACTTGTAAAATATTAGTGACACAGCAACATAAAATTACGTAGTTCTGTTTTAAACAATAACGTTGTCACTTATAATAAACGTCAAGCTTATAACAATTTAGTGTGCGCACATAAACGTTTCGTTTGGCCGGCGTTATTGTAACTGACGTTTCGAATAAACTTTCTGGTAAACACAGGGTTTGTGGGAGAAAACTCTTTTCATAAACGTACGAAAGATTTATAAAAAAAAAAATTTATATTTATATATTTTATAAAAACGTTAGTATATTATATATATGTACACGTGTACACCTATAACTACCTTTTCTTTTTTTTTACGAAATTCGTTTTGGTTCAGCCGGCACGTTATAGTTATAATATTGAATTTTATTTTAACTCGAGCAAATATAATATCATATTTACCGCGACTGTACATAGTCGAATTAATTTGTTTTTCGTTTTATAAGCTAGCCATAGGTATTATATTCTACTGATTTTTTTTTTTCGATTCATAAAACTGTTTGTCCAATAGTATACTATTACTAACATATCATTGAATACTAAACTGTACGCTAATCATTAATGACTAATGGTATGAAAAGAACATAATTTAATAATATAATCTACATACGTAAATTATTATTGTAAATGATTGAAATAATTATTACACCAAAAATAATTATGATTTGGATTTATTGTTTGTCGGTACTGCTGTTTTTGAATCAAAGAAAACTTTAATAAGTGTTAAAAACATTGGATACTGTTTTTTATTAATTTTTTTTTGGGATTAACATTGGGAAATTTTAATTTTTACGAGTAATATACGTCGCATTGGAATAAAAAATCATTTTTATCTCAAAAAGTTTAATGTATAAAGTATGATGGTAGTATTTCACGTTAGCTCCACTTAATTGGTTAATTAGTTAAAAAAAAGTGCACTGGAAAGGACTGATCTCTCTATGAGACAAATTTATTTCTTAAGACCAAAGATTATGTGGGATAGTACGGCTTATAGTTCTGTACCAAAGGCCAAATTAGATGAGTGGTTTACGTAAAATTTAAGCCGTTGTTGGTCGACGCAAGATTATTGAGTATGGAATAGTAATCGTGTTATTATTACGTGGAGACCGGATTGAGACAGTAGATTTGGTTAAAGAGTTCGCATAGTTTCTCATACGTATTTTCATACTGTATACAAAACTTACTCGTCCGACAGCAGAAACTTGTCGCCGTCCGAATCTAAACATTTTCCTTTGATGCTGAAGCGGTTGGCTTGCACCACGATCGACTGGCGGATGCCCGACTGAAACCACACGCCCTCCCATCGTGTCGGGAATTTGCAACCCTCTGTAAAAAAAAAACATAATTGTACACGTAAATTACACGGATATTTGATCACGGCGTAGGCGTTACGCAATAATAATAATATGTAAAGGAGTGGCAGTTCCTAGGGATTTTTTAATTAACGTAATGGCGCGGCAGGGTCGACCACACAATGGAAAGGTATCACGCACTATGTACATATGTATATATATGCGAGATATCTCGCGGCACCTGGGACCTACCGTTTTGGCCCATTTCAACCCCTTCGGCACAGCCATGCAAGCCGAATTCCCCAAAAATATTCTTGCCTGCTGTCACTTTTCCGAGAAAATTATTTCTGGATCAGTTTTAGGGACGCCAGAAACAAGGTATGTATACAGATATGTATAAATATTATTTAAATGTACTTAAAAATACATGTATGTATAAATGTATGTATAATATTATGTATATTTATTTATTTACTAAGGACGAGAGTCCTGTATCATAATTATACATTTAGTTAAGGAACGAACATTGTACTATGAATCGATTAATGTTACTAAATTTAAAATAATGATAAATACTAGTAATCAAATATATTAAACAAAACAAGAAAACAGAAAACTATTAAATATTTAAATATAATCAAAAAATTATGTATTATCAACAATCATCAAGAATCCATTTTTTTTGTTTTATTTATTTTTTTTTGTTTAATTTTAGCATAATAATTTGTTTTGACGTATTATTCATCCGAATAATAGGATAATATTCTAAGGTGAAACGAAAGAGAGAACAATAAACGATTTTTAAAGGAATAGGATCCATGAATGAACCACAGGTGCGGTAAAAAAATCCCGAATTACAAAATACTTTGTTTTTGATCGTTTGTGTGCTCAAAAGAAAAATTTAATTTATAATCGAAAATCACGTTAAAATTTTTCGATCGAGAAACACGTTCGACTGTATAGTAGGAAAAACTGTATTTGAAGTAAATTGAATATACTATCGAATAATTATAAAAATGATTACGGTTTACAATTGTTAATATGAAATAAAAAAAAAAAAAAATTGATTAACATTCAATCCGCATACGTATAAGTTTTGCGATGTGCACACGTTCAGATCACGACTGCATAGCGAACGGCGGATGACGCAAACACGTGGAAATTTTCACATCAGCGGATGTACGTCGAATTAAATGTATTAAAAAAAAAAAAAAAAAATCAAAAAATACGCAGAGTCACATTTAATGTCATCGAGTAGTCTTATCTGTCGCAAACTGTCACGAGCACGTGATGGTTCTCCGGTGGCAAACCGTCACCGCTACCAGTACAGCTCCACCAGCACCGATACTACAACCGCAGTGTATATAATAAATTGAAACTTAATCTGTTATACTTTTATGTTCGGCGGCAGTGGGGGCGGTTCCCGAGATATTTTTTGGCACACTTTCTTAGTCACGACTGTATCAGATAAGTAATTCAATTTAATAAAACTAATGGAAAAACTCCCTTCAATCGTACTCTCTTCCTCTGACTGACAGACTGACAAGCCCTTCCCGCTAGGATCACGTCCCATTTCAGCCGGAAAGAGAGTTCGCTATGTAAAAAAAATAAATAAATCCTCATAAAAAAAAATAAAAAAAAAACCGAAACCGAAACAACCGAAACCGTAGTAACACACTACGCACCGCGGTGTGCATTCGTTACGACATCCTCGATGAGGACGTTTCGAGAAGAATTGCAATTCATCCGACGAAACCACCCCGGAATAAGTATTCATTTGGATTTTGTACGAGAGAGAATTCGCTTTGAGTGGAGTGCATTTAGGTGTCGGTGCTTTATTCTCGCGCCGAAAAGAAAAAGCAATCCGTCTCAGGGCGGTAGATTTATATCATTATTTGATGCGCGGATTGTTTCTGTAAAAACGCGGACGTGGAGTTTCGACGGATAAATACACCGATTTATTACTCAAACGGAACTTTGTTATGGAGGGTAGTAGTGTTAGTCCCTTGTCAACCCGATTGATCATAAGTTCCGCGGGAAAAATCATAAAGCTTCTCTACATGGTTCCACTATCCGACGCACTATTCTTAAAAGCGGACGCTACTGATTTCCGAAAGTAGACCGGTCCATCGTGATGGTGCGATGTTTTTCACGGCTGCACTTATTTAGGTGCATTTCCCTTCTAGAATGCACACTATCGACAGTCGAAGTGTTGCGTTAAGCATCGTTTACGTTCTATTTCAGAAACGGACTAGTTGACTAGCGCGATAGTAACGATTGCACGTGCAAAACGTTCTGCTCGCTCAGTAGCCAACTGGCTAGCGATTAAAATCTACGTGGTTTAATCGGTTAGTGAACACTATGATTATACTAGGTGAGTTTACTGACAGACAGTGAATTTGCTCAATGTAAACTAGGCCTTTAACAGACCGTTTCCTATACAGCGTGTACCGATGACTGCACATTTTTTCAACTCAATAAATTCATACGCCATTGCTACCACTGGTTACAACGAACATTCCCATCGATTCGAGCAATTCAAATGTGCACAACAATGCTGCTATCAGATCTTTAAACGTAAAAAAAAACACTTATTGTACATATCATTATTTTATTTTCTCTTACTCGCCCTTTGTTTATAAACTCGTTATACACACATCCTTTGGCTGACGCGCCAGCGCGTGTGCAATTCATTTTTTATAACAGATCTTTCGGCCCATGTTTTTATTTATTTCATTCTCATAAATAGTTTAAGTACACAAACCTCTTCTAGCTATAACTTAAACATTTTCCGTTCTCCGCTCGCGGTCCACTTAAATATTGTTCCGTAACAATATAGTGCACTTCGTTGATTATTTAACCGTTCAATACACGAAACGGTAAAGAAACGTATCAATACTTTTACCGTGTTTATAAATAACGACTGCGAGCTCGTGTACAGTGAGCATGGTATACTCGAAATTCACATTGCGCTTATCAACGATACCGTTGCTCTAGATGTAAAACCAATTCGTTATAATTTAATTGTTTGCAAACACGGATGGGATTTGTTTGGATATTAATTAAAAAAAAAAAAACATACCACAGTCCAGAAGAATTCAATAGTTATTACTACAGTCAGTATAAGACCTAATTCAATACGAAACCACGGAAAAAAATATAATGCTATTCAGATTGTACAATGTGTATAATATTGTTTTATTTATGAAACGATACGCTAACAATTATTATACTTGGTTCTAATTTAGATTTATACATTTTTAGATAAGTTACGTTGTACCACTTACTTTGCGCGGAAAATAATTTCTCGTCCGGTGATAAAACTGTATTGAATATAAAAGGTTTTTATTTAGATTAAAAAATAAATCAATTAGTGCGGTACAATAATAAATTACTTTTAGAACGTATTTATCGATATACCTTCCAATTTAATATTTTCGAATTAATTAATGTTCCCTATTTATCGGAACAGTGCCAAAGTTGGATGATGTATATATAAAAATATATTACGGACAATGTTAAAGTATGTCTCTGCGTATATTTATTATTTCTTTTACTTCTTTCTAAAATTTAATCAATTAAAAAAAATATAATAAAACCGTCCAACTTCTTTAAAGCTTTCTGGATAAAAAAAAAAAAAAAAAAGAGATCAAAATACAAAAAAGACAGAAAAATAAAAAGGTTATGAAAAATAAACGGATTCGTGTCACTAAATGTTATTTGGAAAGTTGGCAAGCAATGATAATATTGTTATTTTGTGCATTAATTGCAAAAAAATTATTATTATTTTTAAACAACTTTTTATAAACAATTAATGTCTTAAAACTTTAACAATGATTTATATATCTATGTATGCGTATCATACGTAAATAAACTAAATATTCATTCCTTATAAAATGAACAATGCGATAATTAATACATTTTTTAATCATGATTTACAAATTGAATAGTAATTTATATTATACATCGAAACATCAAGAAAGCTTACCGTTGTGTAAAATATTAATAAAGATTTACCTCTTATCTAAGGCCTAAATTGGAGTTATGAAGGTTCGATCTTTACAAACACATTTATAATAATGAAATAAGTTTTGTGAGAATCGTTGTCCATCTTATATCAAATTATGTTTATACTGAATAAACCCCCCGTGTATACATTTAATGAAACGTTGAAACAAACAATATGTACTCAAATCAATGTTAATAACAGAGTTTCAATTAATTAGACCATATTCATTTACAAAAACCTCAATTTTTGTTCTTGCAATTTTCATTATTTGAAATAATATTTTTAGTAGGTACTCCACTGTACTTGATATTTTTATATTAAAAAAGTTTTAAATTACTTACGTATGATTTACGGTAAAACTATTAAAAAATATTAACAATATTAGATTTTATAACGAGTAAAATAATTGTAAATCACAACTGAAAAATAAAATCACGTTTAACAATTCAGAATATCTACGAGAAAAAAATTGTGAATCAACTACACGGTTTTTATTTTTACCACCAAGTCACACGTAAGTTAATTACACGTACAGTTTAGTTTTGCAGCTGAATAAAAAAATCACGTAGATGAAACCTGTGAAAAAGTATACGATAAAATACCGTACAGACCTGATGTTTTTACAAACACAATTAATAATGAACTTTTACTAGGTAATCACAATCTATAAAGGTTTCATAAAAAATGTATGTAGTATATATAGACAATGTAGACAATAGAACAAAATAATGAAAGGTTTGTCCACACTCTACACGCGTCATACTATGGTTCTAAAAGGTGTAGTGTACTTTTAAATGTTTATGAATTTTTTTTAAGTCATATTAATGACGTAACAAGACATGACACTAGAGTACAAAGAAAAAAAATACTTAGAACAATCACAACAAATACTCGTACCCATATAATTTTTATCGTTCTTTTTATGTGACACTCGACAAATCTAAATAATATCCAGACTTGAGTAAAATACTTTTTAAAAGTATTTGGAATAAATACTCGAATACTTACAAAAAATAGTATTGCAAATATGTACAAATTGTATTCCGAATACATTATTTAGAATACATTAAAAGTATTACTTTTAAAATACTTCTAGTTTTTATACTATAAAAATAATAGATGTCCACTCAACAGAAATATTTATATTTGAAATTGTAGGCTAAATATATGTTATTTTATTGTATTTTTATATTACATAACTGTTATAGTTTATGTCAATAATAAATACCTAATATTAGCTTATACAATATAGGGTACAGTTAATAGTAAGTTAATAGTAAGTTAATAGTAATAAAATCATTTAAAAAAGAGATGATTTAACAGTATTCGGAATACTCGTCATAAGTATTCAAAATACTTTAATAAATACTTTCAAAAAAAGTATTCAAAATACTTAAAAAGTATTCTGGATACAGTATTCCGAATACAATATTCGGAATACTACTCAAGTCTGATAATATCGTGTAGTACTCAATCGGATGGATTTTGAAAAGCTGCTCGGCGTGATAAATTTGAATAAGAAGAAAAAAGTACTGTATTATTGCATACTTCCTGTTCATATTACATTGTTTCGTCGAATTAGCTTTTTCGCAGGGTCATGCGTCTGAATTATCATTATCCCGACTAGCTTTTCCGTCAAAACATATTCAATGTATTATTTATAAGAATTAATACATTAATGGAACAGCTCACACGTCACATTTTGATCGGGATCTTAATTTCTGTCCACATGTAATTGAATACCGAAAACCACACATTGTATACGATGGGTGTATACCCTCTATAGAGTATACAGGATGTTGCCACAAAGGATTAGTCACTCGCGGACGTTAGGTTTACCGCTTTAGCGCTTAAACTATCAAAGTATACAAATGTAAATCTTATATTATTATTTTCTACAGTTGCTGTTCCGAAAATCGTCGAGAAAAAAGTCCAGTACTCAACAATTTGAATACTCAAAAGTTGACCGACAAAAATTACATATAAATATTAATTACTAATTGACACTGGGCAGTACTGGCTGGTGGTGGTTAGCAATTAATGTATTAATATCAATCATGATAGTACTATTTTAAAACTATAAAAAGTTATTGTTATTAATTCAAACCTTCTTAGTATTTCCTGTCAGAAATATTTGACTACCAGTATTCATAGTCTTAACATTTATTTTCAATAAGTTGTGAATTAAACTCGAGTAAAAATTTTTTTTCGTCGAGTCGAGCTCTCGAGCTTAACTAAAAATATTTTACAAAGTCACTAACTCGTTCGAATCCACATTATATTAATAGAGTCCTGCGAAAAAAAATACATGTACACGATAATGACGAGATTTGTATGGAGACTCGACGAATTCTTCGGTCGTGGATACACATATATTCACATATACTCACAGTTTCGGCGTCGGTGACCTACGAAAGAAACGTCTATAAATTATTCGAAATAATACGACTTGCGATCTACTCTTATTCGATGACATCCGATATTATGCAATCGCATGCGATGGAAAGTGCAGCACAGAATACATCAGAGGGTCAGAGCAGCGTCACAGGTATGTACATATGTACATATTGGCGCACAAGTGTGATAAGTAACATTTTCGTAATTGTTCAGGAGAACGATTTTTTCAGTTTGAGCTGTTATAACAAATAAAAAATGTAACGAACTGTAACGAACTTTTTGTTATATTTTCCTTAACATGAATTGAGTAATGAAGATTAAAAAACGTGCAATTGCTACATTTTTATTCTTAAAAAATATTATACTTACATATTTTATATACGTAAAAAGTAATACACATCACATTTTTCTTCTGATTTCAATGAACAATAACAATTACTCGAATAATGTTATAATTTCGTTTGAGCATAATGTGCAGAGTTTTATGATTAATTTTTCAAAAAAATTTCACTTATCACACTTGTGCACTATGCCATCAATATGTACTCGCGTAACATCACGTTGACCTTTCGCGTCTTTTGTAAGACGGCACGCCGTAAACGGATATGAAAGCTGCAGACATACATAATTCACTTTAAACAGCCGGATAAAACACACATAAGCACATGATTTCGCGATGTGATATTATACGATATGACAGTTATGTTATAGATGGGCGGTTCCCGAGGGTAAACATTCTATGTAAATAATTGCATTTAAAACGCATACATCTGAATTGGGGCATGAGTTAGAGAATAACCGTTCGTGGGACGCGGTAGAGCCGTATGTACGCACATTAAACTGTGTTCGCGACGTTGATTATATTATTATCTAGGTAATAGCTAATATGCTAATACTATGCATGTCCTAAAAGCAATGTCTCCGAAGTGATCGTGATTGAATGTAATTTTCTTCTTCTTCTTCTTCTTTAGTATTCAACACTAAGGGTGGTTTTACAGCATTAAATTTCCGTACACCCTCCACTCTTCACTATTACTGGCCATTCGCTTCAGTTTTCTGTAAGTTCTCAGTCCGGTATCTTAATAACTTTATTTACTATCGTTGTTGTCTGACGTTCTCTGCCTCTCCTGCCTTCTATTTGTCCTTCCAAAATTGTGTAATGTAGTTCCTCCTCGTGTCTTAAGGTATGTCCAATAAGTCTCCATCTTCGAATATAATTTATATCGAGATAAATGTTTTACGCGAGTGCGTGTAGCCTTGTGCGTATGCGCATGCGTTGAACGCACGGATACGCGTTCCGTGTAACCGGAAACTGTTGTTGACGAATATTATTAATAACAATAATATAAGATGCGTACGATGATCGTAATAGTAGTGGTATAATCCCTCCGGGGAATAAGTGCATCATCATCATCATCGTTGTCGGGGGAGACTTTGGGTGGCGGCTTCGAGCCTGGGAATCGGATAGCGCCGTACCGTCTACAAGAAAATTCAATTAACCGCGCGCGGCAAGACGTTTTAACGAAGGAAAATGCCCGTCTAATTCGTTTTCGCCGATGCACCGATGCTCGTGCGCACGAGCGCGTGTGCATCGGTTTGTGCACATCTTTTAATTAGGTTTATAGCGCGCGTACACGTATTAATACGTATGTATAGGAAATTATATCAAAGTTTGTTGCATCCAGGTAATCTCATTAAACCACGACGGATGGGACCAGATGCAGCAACCCCCGCGTAACATTAACCGTAATTGGTCCAGCCGCAGTGTTCGATAATAGTTTTTTTGATCCGTTTTTTTCGCCCTAGTAGGTACGTGATCACCCTTCGACGACGGTGACCGCCGTTTTTTCCCGACAAATCGAACGGCTACGACTGTCCGTCGCGTTAGTAGCGCGCGCCATCGCCGTTTCTCAACCGCGTGGATCTATAGATATATTATGTAGACGGAGCTGTTGTTTTTGCCCTTACCGGACAGCACCTTTCTTTTCATTTTTTTTTTTTTTTTGCTCGTGCTACATTTATATATAAATATATACGCACGATGGTGTGTGTGTGTGGTAGTTCCGTCAAGAAGGGCGAGTGAACGAGCGGTTCGAGCAAAAGAGCAAAAAACGTGTGCGCCGATGGTCCTCGAAAGATGGATGAGCTCTAATGATGAAGCGGCGGCGTAAAGGGAATTAGATGATGAGTCATCGTTAAAATAAAAATCAAAACGGAAAACTTTCCGTAATAACGCGGCGCATGTGTGATACGAGTTGCGAAAAAAAAACCGTTATATTTACGCGAAATGAACTCTCGTGACTTTTTTTCGCCGTTGGTTAGGGGTTCCGGACTATTGGATACCCGTTTTACCATTAGTTTCCGACCAGAAGGGTTAAACTATATACGCATTATATTACAATATTGCAGGACGAGTAGATATGGTGGTCAAGAGTAGGGTGTATATTTAACGTTCACCGCCCCCGCCTCTTTCGGATCGGTATCGTTTTTCTTGTTCACCAACGTACGCGCATCGCCATCAACCGCCATCGCCGCACGGATCTCGTTGTTTATGTTCTCCCCAACTCCTTTCCCCACGGAAAAACGGATTATTATTATTGTTTTTTTTAATTTTCTATAAATATAAATAATTTTCCAAAATCAAATTTTTCGTTTTTCTGTATTTTTCCCCACGAAAACGCGCGGCACCCCGCCGAGAAGGTCTGGCGTAAGCCCCCGGAGCGTAGCAAGGGATGCACGTAAGATCGTAATTTAATAACTCGACCGCGGCGCTCCGTCCATTACGACGTGACCGCGGCCGGTAACGTTTTAGCGGTTTGTCGGCGGCGCGATGTAGTGCACCCCCCGTTCGCGTATCGGTCGACCATGTGAACGGCGGGAGGGGGGCAGCGACGAGCGCATGCGCGTTCCCGAGTCGGCCGGCGAGCGCGCGCGCGAAAGAGTAGGTACGTAAACCAGCAGGAGAAAGAGCGAGCGAGGGGTGATCGATAAGCGCGCAGGCGGTAGTCGTCGTCGTCGTCATCGTCGCGTCGTCGTCGTAGTCGGTAGTCGTCTCATCCGCTCCACGGCAAACGCGTTCGCAGACGTCGGCCGCTTATCCATCATCCTGCCTGTACCACCCCTACAACACATCCGTTTAGTGGATACCGTCAAACCTTTTTCGAGGGGGGTAGAAATTAAATATTAATTCGGTTAAAACGCTCGTCGAGCATCAGCCGCGCTAAAACGATTAATACGTTTCGTTTAAGCCGATTAACGGCGGCGGCGGTGCACCGGGTATTCCCCCACAATGCTCGCCCCGTAATGCGCTTGGCCCACCGCAGGGGTCGGCTCCGCGACGCGCCGAGGCGGCAACCCCTCGTGCTCCCGCCGTCCCTTGTGACCGGATGCGGAAAAACGTTCAGATTTTCGGATGCGATGTCGGCGGTGTGTGCATCGATTGCGATTTTCCCAGGACTTCCGGTCGTTTCGTAATCACGTTTTTCTGGGCCTTCGCCTCATCGTCCTCCTGCTCATCGTCGTCCTGCTCCTCGTCCCACTCCTCGTCATCACCGCCAACGACGACGACGACGCATTGCGACCCTGCATGCAGACCCCGCAGCGCGAACGACTTGCAATAATAACGATGGAATATTTTAACAGGCGCGCGCAACGCACACAATAACCGGTGTTGCTATGCGTTTGTACACGCGTTACGGCCGTGTTCGATCGCGCGGCAAAATGCTATTCGCGTCGCACACAGTATTATTATAATAACGACCGGGTACCATTGTCCACGTGCGTTTCTACGGTCCGATATGACCGTCACCGCGTCCGTAAGGCGTGTAACAATAATAATTCTTGTATACCCGCGTTACGTGTTTTCCCTTCACGTTTATCGGATCGATCTCGGCCGTTCGCGCAATCGCCGTCGACAAAATGCTAATACCATCTTCATCATTATCATCATCATCACCGTGCGTGCGTCGGAGTGTTCCGTCTCGTACGCACGAATACGCGCGTCCAGAAGCGCGTGATTTACCGTTCGATTTGTCCATCTCCTGTTCCGCTCATACGCTCGTGAAAGCATTGCGAAGACGCTTTTCAAACGCCCTGGGGCGATTCGAGGGACGGAAGTTCGAACGACGTACAACCAGTCCACGGCGTTTCGTTTCTTATTGTCCACGGTAGACGTGAAAACGAACCGAGTTCGCGGCTCCGATTTGGGAAACGAACGGACGCGTAACGATCGACTGGTGATCATTCGTATTTGTAGGCTGTTGATTCGATCCCGGGGTTTCGGTTCGGATACGGTACGGAACACGGGGAGCATAGCTAACGTCAGAGGCATAGATACAATTTTTTTCTAGAGAAGGGAGTTGGTTAAGGGTCAATTCATAATATTCTTAGTATACCTTAATACGAGGTCCTGTATAATAATATTACATTTAAAATGGTATTATTATTATGTCCCGTATTTAATGAAAATTATTTTATTACTCAATTTTTAATATATACCTAATCATGGTTAAATGAAAATATCATTTTATCATAATATGTAAATTGTAATAAAAAATAATTAAATATCATTAAAAAAAATCTGGAAGGATGGAAACCCTTTACACCCGCACCATAACTACAACACTAGCCAACACCGCGTGAAGCTAACAGATACGCGGTGAGACATTCCCCATGTGATGCTCGGCACAAGCGATTTGTGCGCAACGTAATGTTCTACCAATGCATTTGCGAAAACTTTATATTCTGTTTTTTTTTTTGTGTTTAACTATGTTTTTTACGCGAATTTGTCGTTTGAAAATATTTAAGGTGCTGTGAGAATTTATGACTTCGTAAAAAAGAAAAAATTTAAAAAAATCCATACACTTTTTCATCTCTAAAATTTCAACATCAAAGCTAGAAATATTTTCATTGACATAGCTACATTCGTTAAAAAATAAAAAACATAGAATTTCCAAGTAAAGAGAATAATTATCTTTAAACATAACACTATGTATTCTGTGTGTGTGTGTGTGTGTGTGTGTGAATAGATTTTTTAACAGTTCGAGTGAATTTTATATTAAAATATTTGTGTACGTGGAATTTTTTCATAAAGGATAATGCCCGTGTAAAGTTCACTTCTTTTAAGAAAAACAAAAACACACGTAACGGTTTTTTGTAATTAAAATAATTTATATAATATTAAATACTATTACATTACATACATTTTAGTCAGTGGTTAATATGAATTTGAATTTGATTAAAAATATAAATCTGACCTATTTTGTTATACAAACACAAATTTCTTAGTATATTTCATTTTCATTTTCCAATATCATTTCCAACTCAAAACTTCCGAATAAATTATAAATAACTTACAGCTGGGGGGAAGTAGATTTTTTTTCCTTAAGTACACTCGTTGAACAACTACAGCGAATTGCTATTAGACTATGACGCTGTATTAGGTTTGCTTGTCGAAATAACCTATAAACAACTGAACTGCAGTACTTGAATTAATAAATCTCACTATTGTAAGTTGTTCCGAACGAATCGTATAAAAACCCTGAAAATAAATTGATGAATCTTTCACTCGCTTACTTTCTACCGTTACCCTAGAATGATCTAATACAAATTATTATTCTTTGAATGCGCATTCCGAGTATAATTAATTTATACGAATATGCGCGCGGGATCGTCAAATTCATCGTTACACTGGTTTTGGTGCAGAGGAATAAAAGAACATTATTAAGATTACGGATCCTCCATTTAGCCGTGACGTAAAAAGATACTATTATTACTTGTACATAATATGTGATGGGGCGTATTGGATACAGGCGCATAAAGGTTTTAAGTACTACCGCAATTGAGTTTGAATACTACACGGATAGAAAAGTAATAAAATGTTGTACATGCAAAGCTGCAGTATATTCTGAGCCATATAAAAAAAAAGAGAAAAGGTAATACCACCAAAGCTATTGTCATTTAAATAAATTAAGATTGACGCTCGAGTGAAATTAATTGGCAAACAAACTCGCAAAGTCAACAAGAGTACAACTTTATTGTCATGAACTATATTAAGACCGTCAAACTTAGTATTTGTGTGTCTTTTTCAGTGTCGGGATTAGATAAATAATATTTTATTTAGATAAAGATAAAATATAACGAAATTCAAATCTATTCAAATAAATATTAAAGATTAATGTGTTTTATACTTTGAATTATAACTTCTAATAAGAGTACATCTTAGATATTGGTATACTTTCTACTTAGAACTTCAGAGGCTATATGTTTAAATTAATGTTGGTAATAGACATTAATTATAGTTAACACTTAATAAGTATAAATTAACAAATATTTTAAAATGTAAGTATAATTATTAAGAAAAAAATATTTATGTGACACGTCGTAGTAAATTTTTAATTGTTGTGAATCTTCAAGCACTTTTAGTATGTATTTAAATTTATATTAGTAGACAGAAAATTGTTATATGGTAAGATACTTGTTTTATAATATATAATATGCATAGGTACAATAAATAAAAGAACACTTTATTTGATGATAAAATAATAATATAAGTGCAATTCAATAGCTAAGATCTGATTGAGTAGTTGGTACCAGTCATTCTTGCCAATAAATAATTATAATAACTTTTCCATTAATGTACCAGCTCACTACTCTTACCAACATCATATAACAAGATTTACTCTATATTCGAGCATTGGAATCCAGGCTCTTAACGAAAAATTTAATAATATATTATAATATTTTGTAATTTCTGTTAATAGGACTATTTAAAATATCAAATTTCAAATATTAATTACCAATAAAATAAACGCAAATGTGTGTTTTCTTTTTTTCCATACAGACAAATTTATCTAGAAAGATGAATTTTTTATTTAAATAATTATTTAGATAACGTGTAACTATTTATTTAGATAACATAAAAGATAACTATGTAATTGCCTAGATAAGTCCCAACAGTGGTCTTCTTCGTTTGTGTTATATAAAACTAAAATTATTGCTCGACTTGTCTATCAATTTTAATATTATAATTCTGTACTATTTGGAATAAACGGGAAAAAAATATTTTCACATAATTTTAAACGCACAACATTTGTATAGTAATAAAAATATTACCTGTTATTTGTACATTACATTTTTTCATTAATAACCGAAAAAATATAGAAAAGGTTAGTGAAATTTTTTTTGAACGAAAATACATTTTTTCATTCACGTGTTATTTAATATTAAACATTTATGAAAGTAATTAGAATTTAAAGAAAACGAACACAAAAAAAAAGGGTTAAGAACATTCAACATCAATATACAGCAATAAAAAACACTTTCAAATTAGGTACCTAGATCAAAATGAATTTGATTTTAAATCGTATATATCGATTAAACAATTTGTTATCAACGTGATAAAAACGAGTAGGATTAAGTTTCAAGACTTTAAATGTGATGTAGCGTTGTAAAAAAAACGTAAGTTTTAAATGTATGTCATTTCAATCTCATATTGTAAATTAATTAATAATTCATACAAAGCTGTGTACGTTTGTTGAAAAGGTGACACGAATAACGTAATAATGTCTTCCTAGAAACACGTTCTAAAATATATTAAACTCGAACTAACGGATACGACGCTGAAATATAATATTTTACACTATTCATCGTGCAAGATCGATTAATAAAAATAAAATTACAACTGTCAGCGTGGACCCCGGACGATTAAGGTTAACTCGATGTCGTCATGAAACTAATGATAGTTGACTAAAGCGTGTCTTGAAGTGAAACAATGAACTCTACTGGATAGATTGATTTAGATACATACTTTAATCAACCGTCAACAATCTTGAATAAAATGTATACGATAAAATCGATTGTATTCAGTAAGCATATTTTAAATATAATATTACACGTATATGATGTTTTACACAGAGGGAGAAATAAAACTTTGCATATTTTTCAATAATAAATTTATGATTATTGATCAATACCCATCGGCTATATGATATAAACGAGATAAAACAATGTTAGCAATGCACAATAATACAATTTGTTAAACGAAGAAATTTATAATAACAGTACATGTCAGCAGTTTTCAACCTTTTTCATTGTGCCGATCACCAATTTCATAAAAAAATGTATGAGACCCCCTAAAAGTTATTCGTCAATTATTACAAATATAATTAAAAAAACAATTGTTATGTATTTTAAAAATGGAAAAAACTCGCTCGTACAGATAGATTGCCCATAAAGTTCTTTGTGTAATTATGGCAATTGCTGGATAATCGTATTAATATAATTATAAACAGAAATATTATTGTACAATACGAATATGCTATATAATAATTTTATTAATTATTTAAAATCAGAAATATAGACGTTAGTCATGATGGTCTAGTGCATGGGTTTTCAACCTTTTGAGGTCCACGCTCCCTTTCAAACTATTTATTGAGTTCCCACCCCACCCCACGCCTCACAACTATAAGATTGATGTTTGCATAATATTTATGTGTAAACTATACTTTAATGTTGGTTATTGGATTAATAAAAATACAATTCAAATGAAGTTTTTTTAATATTAAACGAATTCATTTGAAAAAAAAATCGACCACGGCGGCAACCAACACAGCATCAAGGCACGGCATAGAAAATTGCAACATTTTCATTTTTTGTGTTTTTTTTTATAATATTTTCACACCCTTCCTTGAAAATTTGTCACGCCTCCCTAGGGGGTCGTGCGCTCCAGGTTTAGAACCACTGGTATGTGTATAATATTGTCTCATACACAGAACGGGTAAATTTTATGTTTCGACGAACACAGAAAAATAACGGATTTATTCTACGTAAAATGTTATATTTACTCAGAATATAAACGTTTCATCATTAAAACAATCTGGATCGCGATTGCGAATGCGTAATTCAATTGTAATCAAACGACTTATATCCGAGAATCCAAACGTGAAAAAAGTTCAACTATCGAGGAAACTTACTGTCGTAAGTATTGAAAACGGTAGGGTTCATTTTTTATTGATATTAAGTATATTAATATTTATATTCGCTTTATGTCAAAATTGTTTTTCCTTTTAATTTTACGGTAGCTTATACCTATTAACAGATAAGTATCGGAAATAAATTTCTGGAAACGACGGCCATACATCGGACATAGATTAATGAGTTGGAACAGTTGAGTATCGGAATCGTTTCGAAAAGTTTTTAAATTCAACTATAGATACTAACTAAGAGCTTAACAGGATAAAATTTAACATTTTCATTTATTTTGTTGATCGTATATTATTGTCCGGTCAGTCAACTACAATAAAATTACATTCAGATAGTTTTATTCGATTCTAATCATAGACACGAGATGGAAAAAAAACATTAAATTAACTTAAAGCCAAAATAATTTTATGATATTGTATTCAAACGATTTTAGAAGCCATCAAACTTCATTATTATTTTTGATTGATTAAAAACTGTATAAAATAGTTATTGAGCTTTTTTATGTTTACTATTATTCTATTAATTCAAAAATGCTGTTGTTTTCGATAAATAAATCATTAGAACTTTTAATTTAAAAATCATAATTTGACATCGTGTGATATAAAATTATTAAAAAAAAAAGGAAGGAAAATTAATATATTTCATTATAATAGAAATAATAACGTTACAATATATTAAAGTATAATCACTACGTCAGAAAAACTTTTATAGTAATAAGACATAAAAACAAAAGATATAATATAAAACTTAATTTTTTTTGAGTATTTCCCGAATAAATCAAATAAATTTGAATAACTATTTTCGGAGTAGACCATAGATCAGACTTGGGCTTGCATATTTAATAATTCACTGTGTAATTTAATTAAAGTGAAAAATGTATACATTATTTGTATTGTAATGTTATACACAAAATTAAAATTTATATTTTAATTTTTTCTGTTGGAATATCCATATGATTGTATTTTAATATAATGAAATATTTGGTACAATTTCGGTATTCAATATAAATAGTAGTGTAAATGTCAACTTTTCAGAAAATATTACAGACGAGAGGAAGTAAAATCATCTCTTATCTTGGTTTCCATGTTCACGATCTCTTTCTCTAACATTAAACAGAATTATTATTATTATTATTATTATTATTATTATATTGCAAACTGCTTATTGTAAACGTAAAATAAATGTTCACACATTTGAATATTTGGAGATAAAAATAATGTAATCTTTCACCTAAAACTAAAAGTCGTTATAAATCAATAATTTTACTATAACACTCTGTCAGATATAAAATGTAAATACCATATTAGTATAAGTAGTACTCATAAGCTCACGTATTTCGTAATCATTAACACATACACATATGGACGGAAATACAAAAAAATATCGCAAGTTAAAAAAAGCCATTAAGTGTTCATTGAAAAAAACACAAAGAACCAATGTAACGCGCGTTTTTTAATTCTAATATTTTTCGCGGAAAACTGTTTTTGTACGAATATAATTTCGTGGGCAAGGGAATATACGAATTTCGTTCGATCACGTGACTCGTTAATAACGGGGTGAAAAAATTCGGGTTCGAAATCGAAACGCGATATCGTAATTAATTAATTTACCATCGGAACACCCGCGCACGCTACATTGAATCACGACAAAATAAAAAATAACGCTAGCATTTTTTTTTCATTATTTTTTTTTTCCATTCCCCCCGATTACATTTTATTAATTACAACCCACACGCCGACGGGCGCATAACACAGTGGGCACCGTATACAAGTATTGTTCGAAGTACCTAAACGTTCTCTTTCTCGCGATTAAAAACGCGATTAAACGATGATGCCACGTGCAATCGCGTAAATGGCGTATGAAGACTCGCTAGCGCCCCTGGTAAACTTAAAAAAATACGCTTTTTAACCAATTAAAATTTGATGTTAAGATATTTTTTTTTTTTAAGGATACAATTTATATTTATAAGTTATTATTAGTGAAGATTTTAAACTTTGAAAATTTGCTTTTCTCGCTTTATGACTAGCAAATTCATCGATAATTTCTTCATATGAAATTTTTTATTTAAATGCCCTTATGCTATTTTCATAATTTCATCATTAAATTCACACGTAGTATGTACAGTGTGTACAAATAAACAAAATCTACGTATTTCAAAAAGTTTAATGGGAACATTTCAATTTTATTGTAGGATAAAAATACAACTTTTGCACAATTTTGTACCCCTTCAGAATTCGCGCCTCTGGCATAGACATAGTTCACCATGCTCTTGCTACGCCACTGAATCGCACTCACGATTAGAAAAATACAACGGGTACTACAGTTCGTACAACGAGTAATACAGTTCAGGTCGGCAAAACAATTGTCGGCCAGCTGAAGATATAGTTACAAACGATTGCGTTTCCGCGAACGTTCCTGGCGTGCCCGGGGAAAAGGTTGCAGATGTTACGACCAGGTGGTGATCAAGTTGGGTTAGTGAACAACCCGGTGAGAGTGTTCTTGGGGAGTCGCTGATTTAAAATTAATTGTCAATTTGTGCGGATTTCCGCCGCGGCGGGATACGGGTGCGCTGAACTTTTCAATTTGGATCTGGTACGACTACGCGCGTATTTCGAACGATAACAATAATAATAACGCAAATCGTGAGGCGAATTCGGAATGAATACAATTTTTCGTCAACTTTTACGTTCCCAAACGCTCAATTAAGTTTAATGCGTATACGTAGGTACGACATTCGTACGTATCATAATTTATACTCAATACGGGTTTCTATATTTTCATCTTTTTCTCTTTGTCTCTTTCTCTCTCTATTTCTACTTTTTTTTTCTTTCTGCGAGCTGTCCCCGTCGCTGAATGTAAAACACAATTTAATAACTTATCGTCTGAGTGTTGCGCGACGTGCGGAGCGTAAAAGCAACTTGATGCTACGATGTAAATAATAAATTCAATTTCATAATCTTACAAAACGTCACATCCTAATATCCCTTTTGTTTCCGCGCTAGCAGTTCTCTCGCGTCCCCGTTCTATTTATTACACTTACGATATAACGTTACTCGCACTGTTATTTGAAAACACTTTTCTTTATATATGATAACCATGACCAGAGGAAAAATGTCCACTTCATTTCCGACGCACAATGTCAACATTCGAGGAATAAAGTTTTTCGGCGTTAATGGTTCTCGCAAATTAAATGGCTTTCGATCATTTTTCAGTGAAACAGGACGAGTTTCATTCATTACTATGTGATGCACGTATTTTGAGAGTTTAAATCAATGAAATTACTTTCATTAAGACTAATAGTATATTAGAAAAATCATCAACTCTACACGCAATACGAATCATAAAATTTATAAAATTCAACAATATTTTAATGCCGCGGTGTTGATGCGAATCCTTTACGTACATTTTATCGATTCTATCTATTATTTCGAAATTAATTATATTCGTTTTAGTTTTTCGCACATACAAAATATTCAATCGCTAGATACCTCCTAAGCGCACTGTTACCGTTTAGTTTCACATCGAGAGTTGTTCAATTGATAGTGGTTTGAAGATATAAGATTTTGATTTAAGATAATTTAGAATGATTTATTCGAGATAATCTTCAGTTAATATATGTCCACGAAATGTTGCTAATCGATAAACGATTTAAAAAAAAATTAAGAGGAAATATTTAGTCGATTTTAAAATATTTATTAACAAACAAATTGTTATTTCCATATTAAACATTAGAGTACATGTTTGAAAATATAAGCGAAATAAAATTATGATTAATATTTTATACGTAAATAATAAAGACCGTTTAACATTATTATAATTAAGAAATTTTAGATTTCAGAGAATATTTCATGCTCGAAACAATATTTAAAGCTGTACTACAACAACATCTACAGCCAATATTGATGCAAATATTTTATGTTGTCGTAAGCTTAATTTTAGTAAGTATATACAGAATAGTTGCCATTATAGTAAATATATCTCTTATACTATACTTATAGATCATATAATTCGGGTTTAAAAATAAAAATTAAATATTGTACCGTAAAATATTTTAAATATCTTTCTCCGTCCCGTAAAAAAAAAAAAAACATAATCTTTAGAATCGTTCTATCACAAGTCTAAAATTTACCTATAACCCTTTTTAGTTAGGTTAATTATGATTTATTTTAGTTGTTTGATTGATTAAATTTTAGATTAATTGTCTATGGAAATGAAGTAAAACCTATAAAGATACAACGCAGTTGATTATTCCGAAAATAATTCAATTATCAGACCAAAATGAATTGTTGAATTCTTTATACTATTATAGTAGTCCGTCCATGTCTGTGCCAAGAATAATTAATCATCGAGTTCCTCATAAGGTAATTCATTGCAAAAAGCAAGTAATAAATTAAAAGATAACACGCAAACAGGTACGGTTTGAAATAAAAAATAAAACCATGATAGATGACATTTTAAAAAACCTCTCAATGAAAGTGTATTCAACGTTTTTTAATCGGGTATCTGTTTTAATAATTGTGATGGGTTGTTACGCTTTGCGGAAACGAAGCGAAACTACTTATAATCGTTGAAATATTTCAGCTGGAACATGTATATAAATTATTAATATCTCAAAATTGGCCAAATAGTTTGCTTTAACATTTTAAAAGTGTATCTACTTATAAACTACAATGATTCATTTAGGAGAAAATGCACACCGGAAAATCTATATTGAATTATGTTTGTATTCAGTTTTAGTTTTTATGAAGAATCTCGATTCCTATAATGACGTTGAATAGTATTCACTTTCCAAACCATATTTATGATATATTAATAGGGTAGAAAAACATTTTCACGAAACGATCGTCGAAAAACAATAGGTACAGTTGAACCCAATTTATAATCGACGAATAAATAAATAAACATTATTTATACAGTATATCAGTAGTAGATAAATTATACGAAATATCGTCGTGGATGCCCGTCAATGATATTAAAAAAAAAACGACCAATACTGGGATGTATATGTAAATGGTTTATATATTATATTGCATCGATTTCGCAAATCAAAACTTCTACTCGCAGTTAGATTTAATTTCAAATAACTGTTGCCCGTTAGTTTCATTCGCATATTAGTGGCTTATTCTTGTGATCATGACGCCCGTAGGCAAACTAATAACATGTTATTAAAGTAATCAGGTGCGTACACAAATAATTTTTTTTTTTTTTAGAAGGGTATGTACATTTTCATAATTTTTCTGAATTTGGGGGGGGAGTAAATCTCCCAAACACCCCTTGTGTATGCGTCCGATAATAAAATAATCCAACGAGTAGTTCGTAAAGATATAATATTGACAACGTGGAAATGTGTGTCGTCGGGAATTGATTTACTTTTACCAACGCGTGAACTCAACCATGGTAACGGTGACGTATTAAGCGCTCTTAAGGAGTACATCACACTTTAAAGGGAATAATATTTATACGCGACCGCATTTCGAAGCGTATAACTCGCCTATAACGAACGAAAATAGGTGTATATTTATACGCGGGGCATAACTTTTACCTCGTCATTTTTAATTAAAGTCTTTCCATAACAATTATTAGACACGCGTATAAATGATGTCACGTGGAATCGTTTAAATATTTATCGGTACTGTGTATTAATTTTACGAAGCACAACTATTATATATATATATATGTGGTGTATGTATATCAATTGACTAATGAAATGAATAAAAGTCAAATTCTTTACATGTTTTATCTTTGCGATCGGGAGCAATTGCGCGTTTGTACAAACGGTTCAAATATTGTTTGTTCTCTTTTACCGAATATTAATGAATTAATTATCATTTTCAATTCCGCGCGTCAACTATTTCTACGACAAACAGGTGGATAAACATTTGAAACAGAAAATAATTGTACAAAATCATTGCAGAGTCTAATCCGTTTATGCTATAATGTAATATTAATTTTAACACACCCGTATTTCTTGTAGCATCAAAACCAGATGATAATCATTAAATAATCAGTTTTCATTTTATACCAATACACATATATACATACTATAACCATGGTAGCGCGGTTACTTCGTTTAAATTTACGTTTGATGAAAAAAGGATAGCAAGGATAATAAATACATTAAATTACCTGACGAGACCGTAACCGGCCAGACAAATAATATTAACACCAGCCAGTACGTCATATTCGTTGTTTGGTTTAAAGCCGTTTGTCGGTCGTTCGTGCCGGTGTCATCGTAAGTATCTCTGAAAAAAAAAATAAAAATATTAAAATAACAAATCCATCATACATTTGGCGAAAACCGTGTGCCGTAAATAATATAAATCTGGATAATTTGATAATAATTTCATCCTCATCATATAGCTTTTTATAATCGAAAACAATAACACTTTGATTTTTGTAATATTATTCGTATTCTTGTATACTCCGACGGACCGATCGGCACGGGAAATGGTTTGTTTCCATACGAGAGTAGAAGGTTAGTTAGAAGAAGTAGTTCTTAAAAGGCCTAACTGAAATTAGTATGTATGCAACGAGCCTAAAAAACAGCAGGCTGTTTGAAAAAATAGTAAGTAATTCTTTAAAGGCCTAAGAGCTGTTAATCTGTATGCAATGAGCCTAAAAAAACAGCAGGCTGTTTGGAAAAATAATAAGTAGTTCGCAAACGGGCTACCCCATTGCAAAGAGCCTAGTCGTTTTGCAAAAAAACTCATTTTCCATATGGCCTACGAACAATGACATGTTATCCTAACCGACGAAACAACGTATTAAATTATGACGCCACTCTTTGGCAGTGCTTATAAAATACATTTGTGTACATATTTTTTTCACGGATGGGAATCGTCAAATTGATAACTGAAGAAAACTTCAAAACAATAGTTACTCGATAAAATAACGAGAAAGAGTTGCGGGTTTGTTTGTAGTTTTTTATTCAATGGAGAGTTAATTAAGACCTATCGTAGAATAATTAATTGGTATTGTGGAAATGATTTATAATCTGACGACTAACGTGCCAATGTATTTAAGTACGACATATCCGTATAGTTAATAATCATTGTATCGTATCGCAGCGGTGTATCCATCGTTTCTTACACGTTTCCACGGTCGCAATTATTATATTTTTAAATTTTTTTTTCGCACTCCGGTCCACGGGTGTCCATAGGTCTAAACGTCGACGCACTGATTACCAAAAATAACCCGTCTGCGATAAAAACATAAACGAACTTCGAACCGGGCCTAACATCCCCCGACACTGTAGCGCGGTCGATCGGGCATACGAAAACTTCCGGCGGCATCGCGTTGCAGTTGACGTAACGCATTAATAATTTTATGCTAATAATCGCGTTACGACGGGGGTTCGATCGGCGAAAAGTGTGTACGAAACAATTTTTCAACGTTAAACGCTCTCGTCCCGTCCAGGTGAAAAAGTTCCGCGCTGCAGCTCTGCATACCATTGCACGGTAGTACGACGTGTATTTCCCACCGTCAATTTCAGCTCGTGAACTCTAAACTTTTGTACTCATTCGGCGGACAGTGGTTTTTTTTTTGTTCCATACGCGTAAAAACGTTTTCGTGGAAAATATTATTATCTTCGATTTCGAAGTGCAGTGATGTCAATGTTTTGATTGGAAATTATACCGACCAGTGGCACACACAGGATTTTTTTTTCGGGGGAGGGGGTAAAGGTAAAAATATAACACATTTTACAATTAAAAAAATTATGCAAATCCTTAATATATTTTGACTTCCATAATAGCATTGATAATAGTCTAATCTATAATCAATGATACTAGGTATTCAATACCTCAATAGCTTTTTGTATTTCAAACTTGTAAAATTTCTAAATTTTAACCTAAACTTCGGAGAAAATTACTAACCCCTTACCCCCTCCTGCGTGCGCCACTGATACCGACGGTGAAAAAATAATAATAAAATATCATGTTAATTTACGAAAACTATTCGTAAAAATAATTATGTTTCTTTCTAGCAGCGTTCCACATAATTTTAACGTCGATCGATGCGTGTAATAGACAGCTAACAAAATTGGAAAAAAAAATGTTTTTTGAAACATCCTACATGCGTTTACGGGGAAAACGAGTGCGTTTAGCGTGAAATAAAAATCGTCTGTACAATCGACCAGAACGCTTTTTCGCAAATCAGTTGGCTAATTAAACCGATACACCGAGTGTGTGATAGAATTAATTTCAACGTTTTTTTATTTCTGCGGACCTTTTTTAATATCCATCGTCGGTTTTTTCGCCTCCGATTGACCAAAACGAAATTCGATTAACAAAATATAATCCGTCCAGTTCGTTAATTGAGTTACAAGCTTACATAACCGACAGCGGCATGATATAATAAAGAATTATCGCCGCTTCGCTACCAGTGTAAATTGTCTGGCTCGAGAGCATTATTGCTTTAAAACCGGCCACGCTCGTTTACATCGTCCATTAATGTTTTATTTATTTTGTTTTTTTTTTTTACAAGATTTTGATCATCAGGTCTTTACCAATAACAAAACGCCAGAGTTCTGATTTCGTAAATCAATCATCGTGGCTGCACGATCCGGATGATCCATAAGAAATACGGATTAAAAAATTCATTATGTTTAATCGAATGATCATCGCAACCGTTATTATTTTATTCGCGGCGGTTATGTTTGAGTCATTTTTTCGCAGCCATCACAGTAACGTTATATTTTTAATTAAATCACCATATATCAACCGAAACGCACATTAGAGGAATTTCATTAGTTTTCGAAATATTCAACTTACTTTGTTACTACATAATGTATACTTTGTTCATATTAACGATATTTTTTTTCTGTCTCTCGATAAAACAGTTCCCAAATATTCATAATTCAGATTATTTTTTTTAAAATACGATATCGAATTCCAGATTTCGAAACTTTTCGAAAATAAATAATAAAAATGTTTATTACTTCTGCGGAACGTTGTATATTTTTTTAAGTTATTAATATTTTCAAATGTCAACATTTTTTATTTTTATTTCATATTCAGGAAAACAACGTTTTCCGGAAAATGTTCGTAGTTATTACAAATCGATAGAAGTAAAATATTTCGTATGTCAATAGGTAGAGCCAGAAGAGTGTTCAATACCGTATTGTATTATATAGAATATTATGTCTCCGGTCATTTGAACCGCGAACGTTCATAAGTAAGTAGCTGTTAAGAACTGTCGCGGTTCGACGATGTCTATTATTCCGTGTATGTCATAGATATTTTTTGGAAAAAAAACGACGTTTCAACATACCGAATCGAAAATTAACGAACGTAAATGTCATGCCGTTGAAAAAAACGAAAAATAGATTATGTTTTTTATTCATATTCGTGCATTGTATTTGTTCACAATATTTATTCGCGTACACATACAGTGACATGTGTATAAGGGATGTTTTCGAATTATAATACATACAACAATGACTTGTTGATGTGACGGAAGAACAATTCAGCGACGGTACTTCGGCGTGAGCTCGAGAATATATTGTTATTGTTATTGATGATGAAAAGTACTAATAACGCGTTTATTTGGACAATCCGTTTGCCAAAAAACCGATAAAAAAAAGGCGACCCGCAAGTATTCCAGTACACGTATAGTATTTTATCATTGTAAACGCACAGCAAACACGCCTCGAGAATCCAATGGAATGTCATTTAAGCCGAATTAAATGTGGTAGACCGCTCTACTGACAGGTCACGCACCAAGGCCACTCGTGTACACAAACACACGAACACGCGTACACACAAGCAAGCAGAAGGGTGCGTTTGAGATAATAAATTCAATGACAGACAATCCTGCGCCTTTCCGTGTGACTGACGCGGGGCGCGTGGTCGGCCGGAAGTGCGTGCGGCGCCGCCGACAGATCTCTTCTGACATTAAAATGTATCGTCGTCGTCGCCGCCGTAGTATTTCCCAAGGAGTATAATTTAATTTTTCTATATTTTTCATTTACCCGTTCGCCCAAATTTTTTTTTTTTTTTTAGAGGGTATAACGCCGTACACGGTATATCATGTATACTGGTAGCGACCATACGTGAGGTATAAACGATGACGATTACGATGCGGAGGAAATACGCTTCGATGCTGGACTACGGCGTACAATCAACGCCGAAACAAGTGAAACTTCATAAACCCACCCTTATATATATTGTTAATTCGGAAATACTACTATAACCATCAGTAAAATTACTTTCAACAACTGCTCCCCTTTATACATAAACAATTTGTAATAATAAACAAATTTGTAAACAATGTACACAACGTTGACCATCGTAATTTTCAAGGTAAAAATGAAAATTTTTCATTTCCGCTGCCCACCCGAGAAAATCGCGTTCCGATCACGGGCACCTCTCACCATGCCCCACCCCTTGCTGAGACCAACGGCTAAGGAAACATCACAGTCTACATATTATGCGCGGGGCAAAAATATACTGCGCAACATTTGCACTGCGTCACAATTACGTTCGTCTTGACATAAACCTTACGGTTTTGAACGTGCCGTATCATACGCCAAATGTCGAATCGTCGACTTACGACGGAAGCGAACACTCTGCACCGCGACGGGTGACCTCATCCGAAGTAAATTTCGTAAAACGTAATCGTTACACGATAATTATCCGAAATATCGGTGGTGTCGAGGGCGCAAAACGGACGCGACGACAGCGCTAACCCCGAGGGTTCAGATAAGGGTAGGGGGCAGGATGTCGAGACAGTCTGTGGTGTTTCGACGTGCACACGGTGTACGCGTTTCGGTGCGCGCGCCAGGTAAGGGATCGGTTAGGGGAGGGGGGGTACCGCGACGTAATGTAGTAATTAGTGTTGTGCGCAAGGATTTTCTCGTCCGCCGTGAAGACCGTCACGTTACACCGTCCACCCCCGTAACAGCGGCGCGACAGTACCGTGGGCGAGTAGACGGTGGGTGAGCAAACTACCCCTACTGCCGGCGAAAAAGACGCGATGAATAATTCATAAGCGTCGCACGTACGCGGACCCGTGCACATGCGCGCCGGCGCCGTGCCGTCTCGCGGCATCCAAGACCGACCGGGCGACCTAGGACGAGGACGACGACCGCGGTCACATCCGTTTCGTTAGTGTAACAATAATAATAATAATAAGTAACATTGATAATGATGATAACTGATAATACGGATCGTAATAATATCGACGTCTTTTTCACAGAAATAATGATGAATAAGGGGGGATCCCGAAAAAATAATCAGAACGGTATATTTATCACTTGTTCATAGACAGATATTGTGTAGCGTTTGGCGTGTTTCCTTCTTGTATGTAACATAGTATGTGTAAAATTTACATTAAACACAAATCTCACCGTGTTTGTCGTGGAACAAATGACAAGACTGTAGGGGGGAGAGAAAATTGTCGGGACCCTAGCACTATCCTCGATCCATTAAATTAGCACCTTTAAAATCTGGTATTAAATCTCCGATTAGTCTTCACATCTGTCTACATAATCAGAAGATTAAGACGGTGCGATATTCAAGATTTCCAATAATTGTATAGCTTTGTACTCTCTGACATCTGTAGTTTTAGAATTCATACTAACTTAATTTTAATACTTCTTGTCGTACCTATTGTGTTCAACACTGATAAAAATTCGCATTTGATCAGTACGGTACCTAGTTCAAGAATTTGGTTAAACCCTCAGAGAGTTATCACTAAGTCATTAGTTATTATTAAATTCCATTGATTTTTTGACCATTACAAATGATAACGTAAAATATAAACGTTTGTTATTTTTTACGATACTTTTTTGGTGATATTCATAGTTTTAAGGTTATGGTTAGGTCAGTATATGGTATAGGTAAATTTTGTCATGATGTTATTACAATCAATTTTCAGATCAAAAACGACCACAGAGATATAATACGAGTATGATCACTGGCCATTTGCACTTATTGACTTCTATAATATGAGCAAGTATAATAATAATATAGTACCAAAATAATCAGAAAAGCTATCTTTAAAATCTCGAAATATCGTTCGTCGTAGATATTATTTCTATCGCTTTGTACTTTTGAGAATTTTTATTCGGTCATACTACCGTATCTATAATAACACAAATAATAAACTACTGCAAAAATTTATATCATATATAAATGTTGTTTGTATATTCTTTATAAGTCATTATTATTTGTTCTACTCATGTCTGACACAAAATCACATTATTGCGTTTTGCTCCTCGATAGTATTTATATAACACTTCGAGATTTAACGAGCATTCAGATGTTTTACATTTTCGAATAAAACAAAGTAATTTTTACAATTTTATAAACTATTATTGTTTCGAGGAAAATAAATTGCATTATTTAACACAATCTTTAATCGTTTATACAACACAAGTCTACACCGTATAATAATGAAAAACATAATTTCATTCCTCATTAATGTATGTATTAAAAAATAGAAATTAAATTGAATTTTTCGATTAACTACTATAATGTAATCTCCACTTTCAATCAAAGAAAGGTTTCAATGAAATATAAATTTGAACAAAGATGTTTCTCAATCTTAAAGAAACGAAATCGTTATTTGTATACATACTGTAAATAAATAAGGTAAAGTCTATTGTCCGTAGATACGGTCTAATTTTCAAAATTTTCAAATTTAATATTATATTTAAGAGGTAGTATATATTCGTAAAAAATATTTTTTTACTTTAATTTCATATTAAATAAAACAACAATTTCACAATTCGTTTTCAATAAAGCTATAAAATGTATATAAAAAAAAGTATTATACATAAAAAAAAACAAATTATAAATAAATGTATTTTTAAAAGATTATTATGCGTGCAAAATATTGTATGAAAATCAATAAAATGTAAAATAGGTTCAACATTGATCATGTGTTGATTTTGAAATTGAATATAGGTAGCAAATCGTAAATTAATAATTTCATAAGATATATTAATAAAAAAAATGCGTATGAAACTTAATTAATTATAGGTATCATTGCTATTTTAACGTATTTAATGACAACATTCTTAATTTTACCAATATTACTGATAGTCCAAGTTGGGCTATAAAAAATGAAAAAACATTTAAAAAAGTAAAAATTAAATTATTTTATTTATTTTCAAATTCATATTTAAATTGTTAAATGGTGTATTGACACCTCTTTACAATGGATAATTAGGACGAAAATATAAGCTATTTATAAAAATATGTATTGTTAAATTAGGTACAAATATGCATTAAATAAGCAAAAAAATTAAATTTTAATGATAATGATATTTGCTCATTTTTTATTAGATTTCAAATACCTCATTCTGATAAATGTATCAATTAATTTATAAATTAGTTTCTTATAAGCATAATCCTATTATTTCAAGTTGATTACCTATTTAGATTGAGTATTATTATTGTTATGACTTCTAATAAAGATTTAAGCCTTAATATGTCGTAACATTATTCTACAGATACTTCAATCCAAACAAGCAATATGGTATTATCATAGTTTAAAAGGAATTCTTTGAGTAGATTCCTTTTAAGAAAATCACACAAGTATATGAAAAAACAGTTTCCATTCAAATTAGAAGTTTCATAATATTCTAATAATCAATGGATTGCGAGATACCAACATTAATTGAGATATTGTATGAATTTAAATCATGAGCGACTTCGGACCAATTAAATAATAAATAATAATAATAAATTCACATTGTTAATTAAGATTAAAACTTTTTATTTGTTACTGAGTGAATTTTAATGATTACCTAATTCATCAATGAAAGAAAATAATAATAATATTCAATAAAAATGATTATTATACATTGTAGTTTAGTAACAATAGAAAAAGAGGAAAACATTAAAAAAGTATAATACTATAAAATAACGTTAAATTATTGAATAGTTTAAATTTTCGTGTTAGAAAATGAAGATAAAAGTCTAAACATACATACAAGTGTAAGTAATTTTTTTATATTTTCATATTTATAAAATAACCTTACATTGAACCAACATTTAATGGAATACTTCCTAACATTATGATTTTTATATTATTCTAGGAACTTAAATAATGTACCTACTACGAAACATTTTACCTTGAAGTTGATTTGATACAAGTAAAATGTTTAATATTCATAACATTCTATTCAAAAACATATATTAACATGAACCGTTGAGTTATTATTTAGAATGTTATAAATATTTTTAATATCAAAATACTTCTCATCATTTCGTAAAGGATATGATTTTAGTTTTAAAAAAGTGTATATTAACGTGTTTAGTTATTTTTTTTTAAGACCATCTATTATTTTCCTCATTTTTAAATAATAAAATTTTTTGTGGGTTTTAAATTATTTTATTTTAGATGTGTATTTATTTAATATATTAGTTAAATTTTTAAACAGTATATATTTCTTATATTATATATTCTTCCTAAGTCCATCATTCAAAGTCGAATGTTTAGTGACCCTTTAGATGACGTTAGCAACAAATATATTAAATACAAATACACGACTATATATTAAAATGTATATTTAATAATATTTATTAATTTGTTAAATTTTTATTTTTATTGAAATCTTAATATCTTAATATTTAAAACAACATTTTTTTTTTTATTAAAATTAAGGAATTTATATGAAATTTATTGGATGGTTTAATATGACTTTTGCAGTATAGAATAGGGTGATCATATTAAGAAAATAAAAAAACGGGACAGCTGTTACTTCTGCCCCCTCCCAAAAAAATTCTCATTAACATACATTCAAACATTTGCATACAAATCTCAAAAGTTAAAGTCCAAATCTCTGTCATATCATAATTAATTATTTTCTTTTTACTTTACCCATTTTTAGTAAAATAACTATTATTTTTTTTTAAAAAATTAGTAAAATTTAATTTTTAATATTACAATTAAAATATTATACAATGTATTTACATATAATTACTCTTAAATTTTTTTAACAAGCATTAAGAAAATTATACACTATCAGCTATCTCCATTATTTATGAATTTCGTAAGCCTTTTTCTACATTTTCCACTGTTTTCTCGTACTTTTGGAAGAATTTATTGAATTTAACAATTATTAAATATTTATAATTATTTTTTTCATATATAAATATTTTATTAACAAGCATTAATGCATTATATAGTAAATAATATAGATATAACAGGATTAAAACGGGTCAATCTTCTAAAAACGGGATAAAAAGCGCCCCATTCGAAATTTGTCGGGACAACGGGACGTGATGATCAAAAAAAGGACAAACCCGTTTTAAACGCGATGTCTGGTCACCCTAATATAGAAACAATAGTACACTAATTTATTCAATAAATATTATATTTGTGCTATATAGAAATAATATATTCACATTGCACCAAATAAGTGCCATGAAAAACTAATAGTTTTTTTCGTAATTTGTTTAGAATATAAATTTTACAAGAAATAAATTAGCTAATAAATATAATTCAATAACAATTCAATAATACTTAAGTTATATTTATACTACGAACATTTCTTTAAAATTATCTCTATTACTTATTGAAAAATATTTTTTTATAAGTTTCATTGCTTCTATATAATATTATCATATTATGAATCAATTCATTTTTTCTTTGATATACCTTGTATTAATAAGTTGATAACAACTTATTTTTATAAATTTCTTATAAATTATAAAGTGATATAGTATGATATCATAGTATATATATCATATTATGATAAATAAAAACAATACGTCTATAATATTTATATAAAATATTTAGCTGATACATTTTTTACAATAGTGGCGTTACAATTTTACTTATTCACTTAATTGTATTAACTATGATGTATTCTGCGATTTACTACTAGAATGATTAATTTTTTCCTATAAACATAAAAATACACCGAAACAATTATTTTGTTAATTGGATTATTATTGTAGATCCTTGTAAAAAATCCGAATTTTAAAATATTAAAGTAATTATGGGATGTTGGTTTTAATAGAACGGATTAATTTTGTCATATTTTAATAATTAAAAACAAACATTTTTTTATTAGTTTAATTAAAAATATCTGTAACAATGGTGATTTTTAATTATTATTCAAAAAATTTTCACAATACCTTAGTTATATCATTGGTGAAATAACGCAATTAAAAAAATAATAAATACCAAACATGTTTATCTAATTATTAACGACAGTTACGAAAATGTCTGTGCGTTATTGTAAGGTAAACGTGATTTTTGGGCGATTTTTCAACAACCATTGTTTCAATAGAAGTAAATTATAACTATAATATTATGTGCGTACTAAAATCAAACAAATAACTCTAGAAAGTATGCTGAACAACCGATTTTGAAAATGAAAACATATTCAACGATTTGCTGCCAATTATTGCTAGCCAACCGTATGTTAACTATCTGTTTTATACACATTAAGTAATAGGTGCACTCGAAACAAATGTTTTCGTGTTTCTGTTCCTTGTCAAATATTTTGTAGTACTATAATAATATAAAGTGCCCATGTTTCTACGGACAGTGGCAAATACTAAATATAAATCAAGTCCTATTAAAACAGAACGGAGAAAAATATTTGATGGAATTATTAGCATGGAATATGACGACACACTTATTTTTAAATAACATTCTTAATCATAAAAACAGATTTGATTACATTTTTTTTTATACATATATTCCAACTAAGAACAACTCAAGTCTATAAATTATACCGTTTAACAAAACCCAGATTCTAAAATTATAAAGGCCTATTCTTTTGGAAATTATAGTTTGAACTGACGTTGTGAATTTTCTCGTTTAAATCTTATTATTAAGTAAGATAATAACACTTGTTAGTATCATAAATTTTGTTCAATTATTATACGTCTTGCTTATACTTATGTACTTATGCGATGGAGATAAAGCGCTAAGTACACTTATATTTTGAATACTTGTATTATTAAAATTAGATGTTTTACTTCTTAAGACGATTAGTATTGTAAAAAAATTATTTTATATCACTATTTAATTTTGGCAACATCAAAAAAATTTTAATGCTTATGTGATCTAAAATAAATTAGTTTTGAGTTCACACGTTGCATGGATCGTGTACGAACATTACCGATTAATAAATTTCGTTAAGTACATTGGTGCAGCTATTGTGCGCTACTTATATCTTTGTTGAAAACAAACATTCAAATACCATGAACTTTACTCTACGCGAAGACGGTAATTTTATACCGGAGGGTTGGAAATGAACAAAAAATATTGCTTTCAATATTTCCGCGACACCCCGTAGCGAAAAATGTGTTCGACCGGAACGCGGTGAAAAGGGGAAAAAGTGTTAAAGGTCACAGCTACATTATATGGAAGACAAAAAGAAAAAAAAATGAAAACAATAAAATATCAACCGAAAATCGATAAATTATACGATCGGTATTATATATTTTCAACTCTTAATTCCAAATGGACACTGCGAGTCGGAAAGTATTGACTGCGATTCGAAACAAAGCCGGCGGCGAATGACAAAGAGTGAGTATCCATTTGTTCGCAACCGTAACAGCCGCTACCGCCGCCGCGTTCATCGCAGAGGTGGTGGCAGCAGCTTCGTCGGCGGTAGAGGAGGTTCTGAGAAGCATTTGTCTCCATAAATTAATGATTCAACTTGTTTCGATTAAGAGAGAGAGAGAGAGAGAGAGAGAGAGAGAGTAACAGACAGACGGAGAGAAAAGTTCGAAAGGGAACAAAAAAAAAAAAAAAACTAAAATAAAATGAATAAATAAAAAAGAAATAAAATAAAAATACCCTTAACTATGTATCGTATAATCACGCGACAGCCATGAAACGTCCGGGGAGAAGTGCGCACGCGAGTTTAAAAACCTTGTCTTCCGAATTTTCGACCGGAATTTTCACATAAATAAAACTTCTTGACCGTCTGAATAAATTATACGGGATGCGCGTAGAGCACTACAGTAGTAGCAGCAGCAGCAACAGCAGCAGCAGTAGTATTGTACGCGAAGTATAGGAAGGGGAAATAATCCTCACCGATAATATATATATACATGTGAAACCATAAATCACAGCAAAGTGGACGTTTTTTCGTATTTATTCTATATACATATATATATATATAAAGATATATGGGTTATTTTTTCCGCAGGCGGTGGATATTCGTTGTCGACGTTATACCTTCGGGTCACAACAGCGGTCCCGGCCGGGACGCGGACGTCTAAAACCAGAATCGAGTGGTGAGTAGCAAGATAAAGAATAATAAATAAATCGAAGGAGAAGGTATCGCAACCTGGATCCCCTGGCAATTTCCTTAGTCAGAAGAAATCAAAACCTTGCGATGATAATTCATTGGCTTTCTATAGCCTCCGCAGCAATAAGAAAATAAAAAACCAGATATTTCAGACGTAACGTGTATAATAATATCCGATCATCAAGTTTCTGAGGCTCGAGTCTCTTTTAAATTACGATTACTTGTATTAGAGGCAACGTAATTTTTTACTTCATATGTTTACCCAAGATTTACGCATAGAGAAAATTTGTTTAGTAAGAGACATTTTTTTAAACATAAGTAATTATTTTTAAACGTACCGTGTCATTTTTTAAAGTGTTTCCACTGATAGAAGGGCTGTGAATACGTTAACAGGGTTAATCTCCCATTAGCCTTTCTTCTAGTTCCATTGATTCAACGGTAGGAACGTGGTACGCAACTGCCAGACTACAATTATTTATTTTTGTTATATAAAAATAAAATACATAGTATTATAATATCGGTGTTATCCCAATTTTTGATCCGAGTGATATTCAATACGCTAAAATTGTATTAGAGATATTTCACTGGCGTTGATATTTGTGCGGGATATGCATTTATACATCACTAGCGAATACTCTAGTGAAATTTTAACTTTGGTAAAATGTCCAATGTGAAATTTTATCGTAGGGAAATTATAACCGGTAAAAATGTACTGATGGGTGATGAAGTGCTGCAGGAGTAAAATTTGGGGTTACACCGGATATTACTACGAAACAACGTGCACGGGAGTATCGAAATCCTGGAAGCGCTGAATACGTACCTAATATATACGTTTTACGTACATATTATATTACATATTAGTGTACAGATATATGTATATATATATTTGTTATTAGAACTTGGAGAGGATACGCGTTTAAATTATAAAAGTTGTTTTTAATGAGAATAATATCCGCCACACGGCCGTACGATCCGTGAGTTCGCGTGCAACTAAACGTAATTATTATTAACGATGTGTAGTGAGATTGAAGTTTTACTTGAAACGTCCGTGAACTGGAGATAATCGCAAATGAAATAATGTGATGATTTAACGTATAATTTATACATCAAAGACTGCGCAGGCACGGTGCAACGAGGTATTCGATTATTGGCGTTATGGGTTCCGCGTTGGGACTGAAACTTCTCGGGTTTTTCGGTTCCGGTTACTCTTTAGGATATTAAATTAACTTTTTTTTAGGGTTCTGGTTTTCTAAAAGTAAATAAAATAAGGGATTTAGAACCGGATAATACAGGTTCTGAAAAATACCGGTTGTTTTCGATTAGAAAAAAATTGATACTGTTCTCAGTTCATTTTTTTTTTTTATAATTTTTAAATATTTTTAATAAATAATTTTAATAATTTATTAAAATCACTTGCACAATTAATTTAAGACTTTATAATGAAAAAATGCATTTAGAATAAGATACTAAAAACTTATACAAAAACGGATAAGTTACTGAAACAATGGTACATAACGAACTAACACTTATATAATAAAAAATAACTATAAAAAATGTGTAAACTAAATAGTGTTACAATAAAGTATATCTCAGTATAATTCAGAAATCCCCTTTTATTACTACTGCTTGCATTCCTTTAAAATATTGTTTAGAGTTTTTTAAAGATTTTAAAAAAAATTTTAATTAATTCAAGAATTGAATTAATTTTAACCAGAACAAATAATGATTTAAATTTTTCAACTGTAAAAACATCTAAAGCAGCAACTTTAGATTCAATGACGTTTAATAAAGTTATTTGGAAAATTCCACATGTTAGTATAGACCAGTGATGTCCAACCTTTTTCCTTTGGCGGGCCACTTTGGTAAACAATTATCTTCAAGTGGGCCACAAAGTATAAAAGTACAAAAATAATCTTATATATTGCACTTGTTTTCTTATCTTTTATTGTCTATTGAAAAGATTATGAATTAAGGTACACATTAGTTTGATTAGTACGTTATTTTAAGTACACGGATGATATTGATATTTAATTGTAAAGTTTGCTTATGAAAATGTCAGACAGAAAAAAACGCAAATATATTGATGATTGCCGAATTTTCAATGGTCTATAAATTACTTTTTCATTGAAATTAATGGAAAAGCCGTTTGTCTTGTGTGTCGTGTAACGGTTTCAGTTTTTAAAGAATTTAATATCAAATGACATTATGAATCAAAAAATATTCTTACATTTTTAAAAAAATTTTTTTATTTTAGAAAATTCGTAACGGGCTACATAGAATACCTTTGCTGGCTACATGTGACCCGCGGACCGCGGGTTGGGCACCACTGGTGTAGACGATGTAGAACGATTATAGTTGTTGAAAATTGTAGAAAAAGAGAAAAGTTTATTCATACCTTTTAGATCATATGAAACTTACGAATACCCTGAATTAGGAACTATTAAAAATGTGGTTTGGAATTTGAAAACTGCCTCAAAATTAGAAAAACCATGATATATTATAATAGGCATACAGAAAAATTGAAAAGGAGATATTGAAAAAGATAGCAGTCGTTTTGATCATTGTAACTTGAAAAATATTAAAGTAATTCCAAATTCACTTATCTATCCTTACGATAATTTAAACTTAAATTTTGAAAAACATAATTTCACTGTATTATACAATATGTTATAATATAAATATTATAATATTATATACAGTAAAACTTGCTTAAGACTCCCTTTAAGGGACCAACTCTCTAGAGCGTTTTATACGGGAAAGCGTCTTATGCGGGAATGAAAAAAAATGAAGTGATTGAAATATAGAGTTAATTTTTTTATTATTGAACATAATTTAACGGGCAATACATTAATTAATTATGTATGAATATATGTAATTACATACATGTGTACATATATTTTTTGCTATTGAATTTAATTTAAAAAAAAATTATTATTAAATATTTTATTATTGTTTATTAAAAAAATTATATATTTTTGTTTGTTTATCATGCTGACAATGCGTTTCAGCGAGAAAATTTACTATTTTGTTTAGACAACCCAACATTTTTTCAAAATTTTCTAGAGAAGATAATACTTTTCGAGTTTCTGTTAGGTGTCGCAAACCAGCAGTAAATGTAGGAGTAGATACTGGATCATAATAATAGGTAATAATAAAATAGGTATAGCGATGAAATAAAAAGATACAACAATAAGAACACGTAATGAAGTAAAATTTATATTTTTATTTCCACAAACCTACTAAAATTTATCATAATCTGCTAAACAAAAGAGCGTTTTATCTAAGGAGATAAAGAAAAACCGAGCGTCTTAACATGTGGTTTTTACATTGACTAGTATAGGAAATGTCTAGGGACCGACGGAAATTAACGTCTTATGCGGGAAATCGTCTTAAATGGGGGCGTCTTAAGTGAGTTTTACTCTATATTATAAAATATATTATAAGCAAAATGATGAAAGTACAGCTTCTATTGTTGATGTTAGTATCGAAATTAATACTTCAGAAAATCTTACCGGTGTAACTGCTTATTGTATTTTAACTCATGATCGTATTGTTGAATATGTACCATTAACTAGAGAGATAAGAAAACTTGTATAGGGTTTTTTATATAGTTTACGTGTTTATTATAAAATGTATTTGTATTTTTTATATTTAAAATAATTAATATAGAAAAAATTGTTTACAGAATTAATTGTTTTATTTATTTTAAAATTGTAAAAATGGACTCAGAAGCCCTCTGATATATTTTAAAATTGTAAAAAATGGACTCAGAAGCAACCTTGATATATTTTAAAATTAAAAAAAAAATGAACTCAGAATCCCACTTTTATTCTTACTACTGTTATAGGCAGTTCATCAATTTTTTTGAGAGTTTACTAAGTAATAAGTTCTTGCACGTAACTACTAATTAATATTCTACTTTGAAACATAAAAATAAAATTTATCTAAAAATCAAATTTAAATTATATTTTTTTACTCTGTGTAAAATGTAAATATATTTTTTTTTAGATTTTTTAGAAACAACACTGGTTGTAGTTGGGTATATTGTAACGTTTTAACAAACTGGCAGTATTCAGTGAGAAAAAAGAACATTATTCGTTACACGCAGAATCCAAAACATTAATAAATCGAACAAATTTGAATTAATAATATTACTTATCATAATTAATTCTTAATACTTAATAAACCAAATATTTATTTTCATTTATTAATAAACTCAAAAAATAATAATAAAATACATAGGAAGTATATTTATTTTTACAATCGAATGATGTTTGTCCAACTTAGATTTGTAAAATATTTTAAGTAAAATATATAAAATGATTATTGTATAGTATGTATGTTATAAACATACATCTGTATTTATTTTTCTTTTTTTTCAAACTGTCTGTTTGTAGGAAGGTATTAATAATTGGTGGGTGACTTAGTTGGCCAAAATCGCAACAATATGATATATTTATAGAGTTGCGATTATATTAACTTTTTATATACTTGATGATGAATTTCCGGATTTTCAGAATTTGAAATCCGAAATCCGGATTTTATTGTAAATTTGGATTCCGGATTCTGAAATCTGAAAATCCTAAACTAACAACAAATTAACAGTCAAATTACCTAAGAATAATTAATAATATACCAAAAATGTAGTACTTCCATAAGAATTTTACAAGCCTGGGAATTAACGAGTTAATAAGTTAAAAGTTAAGTTAATTCAACCTATTTTATTACTGATAAATTAACTTAACTCATTTCCTTACAGATGAACTTGAAATTAACGTATTATATTTTTATTTATCCCAATTAAGTTAATTTTGATATTAAAGACCATAAAAATATTTTTATATCATTTTTTTTAAATTATTATTATTTATTATTATAAATTTTAAATTATATATTATTATATTAATTTGTATTATTTTTTTGCAATCAAAATTTGTCAAATTTACCACCAGACATTTTATTTCTTAAAATGTATCACAAGAATAAAAATTATACAACATCGACAGCAAAACTGATCGAATGTTGAATGTATACTATGTTGTAGTACTGTATAGTTTTTAAATTAAAAACAATAAATAGCTAGTTTTATTTGAGTATAAGTATAATGTAATACGATATAGTATTTCGAATACCATTAAATCATTTCTTTTTTAAATGATTTTATAACTATTAACTTTTTATTAATTATACCCTATCTTGTATAAGCTAATATCAGGTATTTATTATTGTTGTAAACCATAAAATATAATAGTTATGTAATATAAAAATTCAATAAAATAACATATATTTAGCCTACAATTTCAAATATTTCTGTTCAGTGAACATCTATTATTTTTATAATATGAAAACTAGAAGTATTTTACTCAAGTCTGATATTTTTATAGTTCTTAAATTATTTATCAACCAGCAACCGAGAAATTTTGATGTGCTAACAAAAATATGTTAATTATAATAATAAAATTATAATAAATAAAATGTTATTATTGACTAATAATAAGGTCACAACTTTTTGGCGGTAAGTGTATTATACACATAGTATTTATAATCAATGATCGTATCTAATTTGACAACTAAAATATTTAAATGTATATAAATAGCAGCTAAATTGATTTCACCAGTATAGGTCCTATACTATAAGGTATAAGAACTACGAAAACTATCAACGTGAACAAAATTCAGTTATTATTCGATTAAGATCATAAAGTTTAAGCAAATTTTATTGTTTTGATTTTTATAGAAATCGTTATTGTTCTTTTGAAATATATCGGTAGAAGCTGTTAATTTTTTTTTTTTTTTTTTTTAATTGGTTTTATATTATTTAAAAATACATTTAAAATCGATGAATAACTAGAAAATTGTTCTTTAAAACTTTGTAAATAATAATCTTTAAAGATATTCTTTATAATTTCATAGTCTAGTGAATTCTTATCCTTATATAGTGTTGTTTTCTGTATATTAATACTAGTACATGATATAGTGCAAGATTTATTGTTCTATGTGAATATATAATACATGTATATTTTGGTTATACATATATATAATTTTTATTACGATACTACAAACAGCAGTGCCAACCATCTGGATTTTAGGACTAGGTGCAACGTTTCACGAGGCCACCTTATATTTATTTTATATAATTTTATATACTTTAAAGTCTTTGGTACAGCCTTAATTTTTGTCGATACTAATATTAAATAACTCCTTTCCGGTAAAAAATATTATTATGAAGTTATTTATAGATAAAGAGGTATTCGTGATGATTCACAGTATACGGGGCCAGCAGTATCTAAGTAGTCAGTTTACTTATATTTTTTTAAGTACAAAATTTCGTAGAGATTTCAATGAGAAGTATTAACCTTTGATCAAAGTATGATTGAATATATATATATATATATATATATATATTTATATATATATATATATATATATATATAACTATTAAAGTATATTATAATATTACGAATGCGTTTAGTTGTCATTAATGAATTGTTGTCGAGTATTAAATCAAAACGCAGTATTTAAATAATTAATATTTATGAACGTTTCAGATACCAATCAGTTGTTTAAACATTAAATAATTGCTTTAATAATAATAATATTACTATATATATATTTCAGTTCAATTTACGCGCTGTGTCGAGCATTATTTCGGTATTTAGATAACCGACCATTTCCACTGGCCATCATCGTACTCCATCGACATGTTTAATTTCAACCCTCTTCGTATACGGTTGTTGGAACAGGATATTTTATCAAATTTTAATTAATCGGAAAACGGTTATACGTCAAGTGCAAAACTATATAATACATTAGTATAGTGTGGAGTGTAGATTGTGTGTATATAGAACGAAAGATATATAGAGATACATAGGGAGAGAGAGAGTGAAAATAATAATATATAACGTATAACGTAAATGATTAATGACACGGAATGAGTGTTTGTTTGGAGTATTTGGATTTGACTTGAAACGATACGGTGCGTTTTCTCTGTGTGATCGAATAGTGCGTTATCATTTTTCCATGTCTTCATACATCCACCAAATTATAAGTGCCGAAATGAATATTATCCGTATGTTACGGTGTACATTATACGCGCACGGTAAGTTTTATCCGCGCACAGATTTATTCTATGCCAATACACAAACAGTATACACGGTCGAAAGTATAATACGAAATATTAATTTGAACTGGACTTGGTAAAATAATATGATTAACAACTTTAATTTTAAACCCTTTTACCTGCGAATACGCAACAAAATAAACATAATATTATAATGTAATATCCTCTCGTTTTTAGGATCATAATTATATTTAGTTCATATAACTTCCTCCAGACGCCCTTGCAATGGATAAAATTATTTTCCGTCTTCAAAATCAATCGTATTCATTGCGATGAAAAAACGATTTATGATAAATAAATTTACTCAATTTATCAACACGATCTATCGAGACAATTTTGTAGAACTTGTGTAGAAAACATCGTATTTTTCTTACATTTAAATAACGTGTAAAATTGGCAAATCACTGGTCATCTGCAAAATCAGTTAAATCTGTTTAGAACAATTAAGCACATCATGGAGTTCACATAAATCAAATATCAACTTGCTCTTATTATATTCGTAATATAAACATTCAATTTTAAAGGTGTCTAGAAAGTTGTTTGAAAAATAAGTTGATACAAAATTTGATCTTGAAAAATATTATGTATCTGCCACAGAAAAAAAAAAAATAATAGACTTCAAATTAGATTTGATCGTACCCGCCCATTATTTTCCGTTTCCCTTGCTGTGGTAAAATAAAATATTCGGATTGAACTAGAAGGTATATTATCATGTATTTCTGGATTATATTTTCGTGTTGCCTTTATTGTATACATATCTACACTATACTATGCTGTACTGAGGTATTTTGTGTCCGACGGTAAATCGTATTTCACGTTTTTATGTACGAGTATACCACGACTGTAATGTTCTAACTACAGTGGGTTAGTTGGTGGTGGTGATTTCACCGGCATCAAATCTTATAATATTGTAAAATACACGTTATACGTGGTTTTTGAAAAGGTTATTTATGAAAATCAAGAGCATTTTTTTTTTTTTTTTATGTATTATTATAGATATAAACACGCAAACAACTATTTAATGGTGTGCTAAATTATTGTTGTACGTTGAAAAAAAATAATAATAACGGGAAAATATACATTTTAATTTATGAATAGGAAAAAAAACCAAAGTTTGTTACAATTACCATTGTGATGACCTCTCGGCAAAACGTATGATCCGTTATGGATGTAATAAAAATCATATTTATAACGCGATTTTAAACCGACAGCGCGACCGGACCAATAGCTTTATAATTAAATCGTTTATCGTCGTACTACAGACGTTTAGAGGACAGATATTATTCGCTTTAAGGGATTCGCGCATAGCTGCAGGTAATCGTCTGTTAGACGACTGGCCGTGTGTCTCTTTCTGTATATATATATATACACACGCGTGTACTTTGAAGCATATTACAGTAAAGTCGAGCGTTTTGTTAAAAGTCTAGCAAAAAGTCATAGACTTTAAATTTACCGGGAAATTGAATTGTCCACCCGGTCACTAAGCTAAACGACGGCGGCCGGTGAATTGAATAATGAAAAACAAACGAATAAATGTAACGTTTTTACAACGCACTTTGAAACACTACGTTTTCTTATTAGTTAAAGATTAATAAGAACAAAGGGGCGTGGGCGGATACGAGCAGTCGATCACTCGGACGAAAAAGTATCGCCGACGCAATAATAGTGTCCTGTGAGCTGGCGAGAACTTTTGAAGGCCCCGAGACTGATTGGATCTAGACCCTCTTTACTTACACTTGTTCGGCTAAGATATGCATACTACTCAGGCATGCTAGTACGTATACTTAAGTACAGTAAAAATATTTAAATTTGAATGTCATGCTACGACGAATGAGATTATAAGACGATTACGTACAAGAGTCTGAGACTACGGGTCCCGGGGCTCTAGCTCTCCTTGCCCCCCTCTCGTCGACTCTGCGTACGACGGAAGACGATTTTCGTTCCGTCCGACCGTCCCCGAGTCGAACAGCAACAGTATAGTACGCGGTAACATTTCGTATGGTAACTTGCGGACGGCGTAGGGGAACATGGAGGAATGGCGGCCAGTGGGTATTACCGGTCAGTGACATATCTCATGAAATATGATAGCTAAAATTTAGATTTCAACGTTATTTGATAAGTGTTGTTATCAAAACCTAATATCAGATGTCTCAAAATGATAATCACAATTTTTCCCCCCAAAAGTTTGTTATCAATTTTATTATCACTTTTGATATAATATTTTTCAAAATCAAAAATCATCTGAAAGTAAGAGTTTTAATTTTTTTTTCTACATTAATGGTTGTATTTATCTCTAAATTTTATGAGGATTGCAATTATGTGATCATGATTCACCTAAATAATATAGTTTATAAGTAAATGCATGTATTTAAAAATAATTATGAAAGGGGTATTACCGGCCAAATGTGATGGGGTAACTGCGGTCAAATTTTGTCTGACTGTCATTACCCCGTCTCAAATAAATTATATTAAATATTATAATATAAATAGGTTAATAATTTATTTTAGATGCCACGAACATACGTTCGAAAAACAACTAAAGCTAGTTGGAAAACCGAAGACTTAGTACAAGCCATAAATGTTGTTGCTAATAAAGAGATGAGTATGCGTAAAGCTGCTAAATACATATTTACCTACCTATATTTTATATATTAGGTAACTTATACTTGTTTATTAATAATATATAATCTGATATACAAAATACAATGCATAAAAGAATTTTAATTGAAATAAATTAAAAGTTTGTTCACTTTTGGTACTTAAAATATATTTTTTCATACTTTTAAAATTTATTAATACAAAAACTACACATTTCTAATGCATTTTAGTAATTCTTAATATTGATAAATATGTCTGTACAGATGACTTCATATTTTGATCATAATTTGTAAGATTTTTAGAAATTTTTATTTTGTCCTTTACTTTTACATGTATTTTTGTGTGAATGGTATTACCCCACTATATGGGTAATGCTAGTCATTTTCGTTTTTTTAAATGAAAAAAAATATATAACACTTAACTTTTAAAATTTGAAACTTATATATGTAGTTGCTAACAGCTTTGTAGTTCTAATGTTAGAAATAGTAAAATATTTGGTTCATTATTACCGGGAATACATGAACTCCCGCTTAGGTGGCCGCCATTCCCCTATTTTCCCCTAAATCTTTTTTCGAACACGATCAGCGTTTTGACACGTCGAAATATACGTCCACACGGGTGCACATCGGAAGGTGAACGGATTGCGCATTTACTATCGTTTTCGAACTCACGCGTCAACGTGGCCCACGCACTCGCACAACCGACCCTGTTGTACGTTACATCGTTCCCGGGACGGCGGACGTTAACCCGTATGGCGGCGGTGGTGGTCGCGATCGCGTGTCGGCACCACGGGGTAGGAAATACATCAAGTGTCATTTGACACGGGTTTTCCACGGGAAATACGACTTGTGTGTTATTATTACACGCGATATTAAACGCTTGCGCGGAAATTTATTGTGATGCATAAATATGTACACGTCGAGGAGGAGGAGAAGAAGAACGAACGAAAAGTAATGGAGGGGGGAGGGGAAACAGAACGGAACCAGCTTGGAGCGCGCGTGTATATTTATGTACGCCAGCGACTTACCATATATCATTTTATTTTTATTTCCCGTTCCCGAACGCGCACACGTAAGTCGCCCGAATATGTTCCGCACGGGGGCGGCGGGGGGTGGACTGCCGTTGCCGCCGCTGACTCGCTCCCGGTGAAAAATGACGTTATTCCTGGCGCGCGGGCGGTACACATATTATTATTTTTTTATTCCTGCTCCCCACCGCAGCCACCGTTCACCGTCTCGCGACACTAATGCGCGTTTCGCGGCCGGCGGTGCAGACGCTATTTCCGTCGATTACCCTCGGCACTTTGGCAGCCGTTGTCATCGTCACCGCCTCCGCCAACTGCCGGGGTTGCGATGCCGCCGCGTCAAAACTTAACGAGTCCCGAAGTCGTCCGCTTGCCGAGCCGCTTTTACCGGTTCCCCCCCCCCCCCCCCCCCCCCCCCCCCGGCCCGGCCGCTTTCCCCCCCCCCCCCCCCCCCCACTGCCGTATCGTATGTAACTGCGTGCGCGCACGAGTGGGCAATACAACTCGGGAGCGCCAAAAACCCGACACTCCGCAACCCCAAACACCAGCGACACTACCGATTAACGTTTTAGAACGGCCGCATTTGGAATTTTCAAATATTTTTAAGGCACACGTTTTCCGGCAAATGATTCATGTGAATCGTCATGATGGCGTACTGAACATTTAAAGAGCAGTCACTGTGACAAATCAAGCAGACCGGCAGAGCCCCTTCGGAAAGATCCGGTAGAACTAAACAATACGATTCCGTGGTCTCTCGCGAAAATATGGTCGGTTTTCGAATTCAACTTTTCTCCTTTTCTTAACCGCAGTCGAATGAAACGAACAGGAATGGAAATTAATGCGAAACAAATGACCACGCAATGCCACGGGAATTGAGTGGACACAGTAATTGACGAACTGACGTCGACGTGTAATCGGCACGTACCGGGTAACCCGTTGTAACTTTAAGGTATGCTTGACGACCATGATATCGGTGTGTAATATCGTTACCAATGTGTTTTATCATCGATTTTTACTGTTTTTCCTTATCGGATATAATCTGTCCACGGCCCGCCGTTTGGTGATCCCTGCCCAACATCAACAACTTAACGCAAACTATTTTAATCTCTAAATAAAATTATAAATCGTTAATACGAACAGCAATGGATGTAATGTGGTACACGTAGTACGAAGATCACCAGCGAGACGCTGATAGCATTATTTATTCGAAATCCTTACCGGCTCGTCCTACATCTATTGCATTGTAGTTATCGTAGAAACGGGAAAAAGAAACCAATTCTCAAGAACGGATAAAAATGATCCTCATTAAACGATATTTACAGTTCAAAATCACTCGTTCATGACCACCGAGGATGATCTTAGCACCTACCCTGCACCCCCGTATGTGCGTGTCAATACATTTGGGATTCGTAAAACGATAATAATTATAAAAATATTTTCATATGAAAGATCCGGTAGACGAGAATATTTTTATACCGAACTATTGCGACGAGAAGTGAAATAATTATTATCACACGTTGTTCTCGACAGAAATAATACACATCACAGAGTCGTCGACGCGGTCCGTTACACGACTATTACCGGCTCCTGAATCCGGGTGGTCTCACTGTTTTACTATTAAGTTTTCGTATTATGACTTTTTTTCCGTCTCGCCCGCCACACATACACACACACACACACACACAAATATATATATATATATATATAGGTATGTACGCGTACAACATAGTCGTACGAAATATCTCTCCTTATTCAAAGCGACACGGGTTTGTCACATTTTTTTCTTTCCGTGACAAAGTTCAACGAATTTTACCGAATGCATGACGGTTGTACGCGGCTTGATATTACGTACGAAAAATACTCGAATATATTAAAATTCGTGTAGGTATTAAATACGAAGTTTCGTCCTGATTTGCGTGCTCAAATATTACGCCGACACGACAAAGAGTTATTTGAAAACGCAAGGAAACAATTTTTGAGTATCTTTACGGTATCCTGAGCAGGTGAACAAGTACTTGTAACAGCAACGCGAGAAAGGAGACATTTGAAAAGGCAAAAACGAACGGTTTTTTCAATTCGCCCTAAGTCCTGTAGTCCACGGCGTTGTGTATTATTTACTACGATTAGGATGTCGAAGCAAATCTAGAATATCGCACTTAAAAAATAAACCAAATTTTCTCAAAAAGTATATGAATTATAAAAAAAATTACTCTTTGGCAATGGGGAAAAAAAAGTATCTACCACTAAATGGATGTAACGAATGTACACTACTAGAGTTTATTAACTACATGACGTTTGAAGGATAGAAAAAATATATGGATAAAGTATTGCCAAAAATAGAAATAAAGCTGCGAAATTTAATACTTAGGAAAAAAAATTAAGGTTTAGGTGATAATGATACTACACGTTTAATCCACCTTCGAGTACTGAAATCCATAGGTGTGCACATGGGAGGGACAGGATGAGCAGCTGCCCCTCCTGAAGGTTGAATTTTTCTCCCATAGTTTTAAAAAAATAAGACATCTTTTCTTATTTTTTTAACTTTTTATACTATGTATAAACATTGCGTGTGCTATGTCCCACGCACAATGTTTTTGTGTTGTCCGGATTCGCGCATTGCGCGCCCCACGTAATACCGCAGTGACAAAGAGTCTGCATGGATAGATTAACCTACGTGGCAGTCACGGTGGTTTATTAACAGTAAGTATTAACTCCTCCTGAAAGAAGAATTACTACTCTGAAGGGCTAAATGATCGAATTTCGTTTAGAAATTGTAAATGATGTGTTTTATTTTCTAATTTTGTACAATTATTAGTATATTATTAAAATACAGATATCATGTGAAACTTCAACTATCATTTGTGTTTGAACTAATGATATACCTGTATGGTATATACCTTCATTTAATACCTTCATCGTTAAAACTAATTGAACTGACTAATAACCAAAATAATATATTTATACAACCTGTAATATAATTGAATAATTAGTATGGAGCAAAACTTATATAGCTATACTTGTTGTATATATATATATATATATGAACTGTCCACTCTCCGTCAGCAAACCCTCTCGGCACGCCTATGCTGAAATGCACCACTAAGTATGTTTCAGAACGTGTTTTATTTATGTAAATTATTGAATTACATAGTATTGTGAGTGAACATAGCTGCAAACGGTTTGTAATTTTATCCGCTAATTAGAGGTTTTTAATTACAAGTGCGAGTGAAATTCTTGAATCCGGACCGTTATTCATAAAAGAAAAAATGTTAGCAACCTCTTGCCACCCAGCTGCAAACAAGGGTCAATATACACGTATCTACGCGTGATTGTTGAAAACACCTACCCAACGCGCTACCCTATTCCGCCTGGCCCGCGTGCCGCTCGACGGAGAAGAAAACACGTCTCGAAACGTTTTTAACTTTTCGATATCTCAACGGGTTAAACGTGACGATAATTTATTACCCGGAGCACAATCTGACGCGGCGGCGCGTTATTTTCCGGATCCACGGAGAAGCCGGTGGAAACGAAGACGACGACGTGTTCGACAAAAACCAATTTAAAAGTTTCGAGTAATTCATTAACGCTGTATTATGTACTTCAGACAATAAACTTTCAAAGATATCACCTCTCGTGTTTCAATTTATACGCTTTTGACTATGCCCCGCTGGCGCGCGCTCGTGAGTACCTGCAACTAAGTTCATGCAAAATGATATTCTTTGAACGCAGTCGAATACGTTTCGATTCATCTATACGACATCAACGGTACATTTACCTATAAATGTATCATTACAATCAAATCAGCCGAATGCATTTTCGATTTTAAGTCCACTAACAGGTGTTGTGGACGTAATTATATTTTTACACGAGCCACATAGACGAAAATAACACGCACGAAACCGATCGAATTCCATTTTCGAATCGTAATGAATTGAAATTTTAACAATTTACCAACCCTGTACAGCATAAAATTATGTAAGTCATTAAAGCTTACCTAATTCAGTATAAGTATTTATTTTTTTTTTTTAATAAGTTGTTGGAAATACAAATACATAATGCGCGACTTCTTCTGCAGTTTTCAACCTAATGATTGGTTCGCAACAATTTTCACGCTTTTTTGTCGCCGATATTCTTTCCTTTTCAATTCTCGGTAAGATTTACATTCTTGGTCTACTTTGATCTGGCTCATGTACTGTAGTTTTAATGTCATAATTCATTAATGCACTACAAACTTCTATAGTTGCGGATATCACATATTTTAATGATTCAAAGTTTATTAATTTTAACAATTGCTTTTACCTATATGCACATAATATTACGACCTATCGTATCGAATAATTGTAGTACTTTAGAAAATAATACTGTGCGCTTCAGTGTTTTGAACCCTAACACCGCATTATTACTAAACTACGGTAATTTCAAAGGGTATTATTAATAGAGTTTCTGATGGGTAACCGGTAAGAAATAGTAGAGAGTTACCAAATTTAATCTAAAGATACGAAATTCTAATATTGTTAGTCGAATATCTACTTTTCACATACCATAACATTAGATTATACTGCAGGATATTGGTAAAGAATACGTATAAAAAATAGATGAAAGTTGTTCTATTGATATTTTTTTTTTTTAAGTAATTTTTTAAGTAGAATCATTAGTATTAAGAAAATAAATTAATATTTTCAACCTTTTATTTAAATAACCTTTAAATGAATATGATAAAATTTAATTATTAAATTTCAGCTGTCATATGAATGTCATTTTCTAATAAACTGAGAATTTAATTTTCGAATTTAATACATTTAAAAAAAAATAAAATAATCATCTTTATCCACGAAAACAATAGGTTACGTTAGAACAATTGAAAATGAAATCATTGATGTATATAAAAAGAATAAAAAAACCATTCACAATAAATCTTTTTTATTATTTAACGACGAAGAAAATACTATAATATGGTCGATTTTAAATTTCGGGCTTTACTTATAACTTCATGGATAGTCGAGTTTTACATGATGACACCAAAATTTGAATTAACTTTCTAATTTTATAACTATAATTTTCATAGATCTATTGAATCTATTATTATTATTATTTTTTTTTATTTTATTTTACAATTTGAAATACACAATCTATACAACGTAGCATAATAAGTATATATGATATTATAATAGTTAATAGTTTAATCTTTAACGCTAGAAATCCATTAAATTGTAACGCGTAATTGAACGCGTTCACAAATTTTACTAAAAAAGTATCAGACGAGAAGTATATATATAATTTAATATGACACGACGCAGTGGATGTGTTCAAGGGTGGACATTTTATTTATTTTTTTAATTTCGGTACACATGTACCTTCCGCGTTCTTGCGTCGCTGAAACGGTGCAATAAGCAGTTAGTTCGCCGAAAATGTTTCATAAACCGTCTGAATAATATATGCTAAGAATCACTAACCACAGAGAGAGGACACATATTCTAATTTTTCAAGAAGGATAAAAAGTTAGCAAACGGCATACGCCCTTTCTTCGGGTAGTAAGCAACATTTTCTATTCATTATTATCGCCGTTCGCTTATATAAGTTGGACGTAATACGTTCCGTTTCCGTTTTGAAAACGATGTGTTTCACCTGTGTCTAGCGCGAGCACTGCAGATAACAATGAGCTCTAGTTTCTTTTCCGCAATAAGTGTTCCGTGTCATATACTTTGGAACGTACAAACACGTGTTGCGATTTAACAACAACAACAATCAGTGGCGTAGTTACGAGAAGGATGTAAGAGGTTACCATCCCCCCCCCTTCCTCAGATTTATTTTTTTTAATGATATTTAATTATTATTTATTAATATTTACATACTACAGTAAAATTATATTTTCATTTTACTATGATTAGGTATACATTAAAAATTGAGTAACAAAATAATTTTCATAAAATACGTGGACATGATAATAATAACATTTTAAATGCAATATTATTATATAGGACCTTGTATTAAGATATACTAAGAATATTATGAATTGACTCTTAAAACCCTCCCTCCACACAAAAATATTGTATCCACGCCATTGACAAAAATAATAATAATAACGCGTTTCGTCTGTGTATTGCGAATTGCGAAGTAAAACGTTTACCGTTAATTCACACGTGTTTGCCATACTCCACGTGTATACATGATAATGCCGTGGGCCATGCAAATGCTATACAATAACCATATTAATCAACATCACGAATATCCCTCCATATTACGTGCGATTATGAACGTATTATTTTCACCATCGAAGCTTCGATAAGAGCATGCATGTTCTATAATAAGCGATCGCTACTATCGCTGGCAACAATCGGAAGACAATTAGCCGTCATCGGTTAGTAACAAGAGTAGGTGGTTTCTTACGAAAATATTGTTGGTTTCAGTTTTCGGCTGACTATGATAAAATGACAAACGAGAAAATAACAGGAAAATAATGAAAAAAACGGTCGCAGGAAATATTCTAGTAAAACTTTGACCGGTAAAAAAAAAAAAACTACTGTCTTTCCGACTGAACAAGTTGGATGTATTATAAAAAAAAAAGTAAAAAAAATAAATGTATAATGTTGTCATAAATCATTTCAATACAGTTGATAACTAAAAATATTTTTATTATCATTTTATATTATTTCCCCTCAGTGCTGCTGTTCGAGCGGTTTAAAGCCACCTCTTTTGTGTGTCGTGGTGGGTGAGCAGCTCGCCGATAGTTTTTATTTTTAGACAGTATAGAATGCAAACTTCTTTTTTTTTTTAAAAAAATAATTCATTCTGTTTTTACGACAAGGATTATAGATGATGCCCCTGAACATTAAGATTGTTCCTCGACGGCGATTAAAAGCCCGTGAAGTTTTTTTTTCCCCAACGAAATGATATTCACCCCTACCCCCACGGTAAAATATTGATTTGTACGCTCAGAGTTTAAAAAACAATTTGGTTTTTTGACATATTAATGCGTCTAGCTAAGAACAAAATTGTTTAAGAGCTTATAATAATTTTAAATAACGACACTTTTTTTTTTTTGTATACATATACCATTTTTTGGCAAGATAAGTGAAAACAAATACTGGCAATTGTTCACAAGAAGTCATCGTTTGTACACGTGCATATACATAACAGTAAAGTTGGCAAACATTCTATATGAAAACGTGAGACTATAAAACAAATGATATTTAAGTCAACAGTAATGAGAAAATAATAATACACTTTTACATTGATCACTCTGGTTGATTAATCACGGACCTATGTTCAGGTTCCGTACGGACTACCCATATACATAAATATAGTAAACTTATTTCATAAAATACTATTTAATATGGACAAAGTGTATTTGATATTCAATGCCTGATAAGTATTAATTTGAATATTCAATTGTGCATTATAAAGTTTGAAAAACTGTTAAATGAAACATTTAGCTAGTGAGCGAAGAACACAGACGAATAAAAATTTATTTATATTTTTTTTATTATTTAGTTTTTACAATTATTATTACCGGATAAGTTATAGAATCAGTTGAACAAATATACAAATTTATTATATAAGTAATTTAAAGAATACAATATTAACTAATGTTTATTGAGTGCCTATTTAGATGTATTATTAATTTTAAGTATTTAAATTTCATAGCGAAATATTTGTCTTAAAATGTATGAGACGAAAGGCTAGAAAAACAAAACTACACTTTTATACATGAATATCATTAAAAGATGGGTTGCAATGTTAAATAAACATCAATTATTTGGTTTCTTTTTTTTTCATAATCACCCAAATGCACCAAATTGAAAGAATTTAATAATAGTACCTATCTTATTTACATTTTGAAGTGTATACATTTTTGTTATATATAAAACAGTTATGTTTTTTGTTTACACTTCAGAAATATATAAATATGGTATCGTTTAGAAATATTTATAACTACTGACAAAATAATAATTGAACATTTTAATTTATTAAAATGTTGATATAATATTGGTAAATGCATTTGTATGCATACATAAAGTTATTTTCGGATTGTATAGCTAACAGAAATACTCAAAAAAACTAAAAATAATGTATTTAAAAAGTTCTTTTTTAACTTTTGTACCTGTAACGTATATTAAGAGTACATTTAAAATGAAAAGGATTTTGAAAATATGTCTTTACAAAGTCTACACAATAGGGTTAAAAGTTTTCCAACGAGAGGAAATCGAAAAAGAAAACATCGATGTAATAATGTTATCAAAATAATACAATCCAAAATGATTAAATTGAATATTCACCAAGAGAAATCAAATATATTTTGTTCATGTTGATCAAAAGTTATTATTGTCAATGTTGTTTTAATAATATTTCCTTTTTTTTTTTTTTTGTATCAGTCGCCTCTGCAGAACATTCAGAGTCCTTTGTCTGATTTATCCGAAAAAAAAAATTCAACTTTTTATTCTAAGATTTACGTATCTTATGCATTGAGGTACTGCTTTTAAATTTAAAATTTAACACTGCATAACTTATTAAGTTTCCTGATAAAACCTTAGTACTGCAATTGATTATTGAAACTTAATTTTCAAGCCATAGCCTTTGTTTCGCGTTTACCACGTGATACTGTTATTCAGGCGAAATTATGAATATTTTTGCTACCATTTTGGATTTATTTAAATTTAATCAAATTTTCCATTCATTTACCATATGTATCGGTGTAATACTAACGTTAAAAGTCGATAAATGCATTTTAATACTGAAAAACCATTACGGATACGTGAATAGGTGCTTAAAATTTTTTGGAAGTAAAAAACAACATGGCATAGAAAACGAATTATTATCTAAAGTTCAAAAATATTGTATTTATAATATATTAAGCCATTAAAAAGAAAAAAAGTATATACACGAATTAAGTTACGATGAAAATGCTTACCTATCGATTTCGGAAAAAAATTTCTATTTCGTCGTCGAAAACTATTGAAATATTACTATTAAATTATGATAGTATAATCTAACACAGTTAATACCAACGGTTCAATTCGGTTCTTACTCGTCTAACTGTTATAAATATAAAACAATAATTTACTGATTTATTTTTTGTGCAGATTTGATGTTACAAGTATTTCAGCAGTGTCTGCACGTTTGATATTTTTAGGGGCCGTGTACGACTTAGTTTCTTTTAGCACTGCAGACTCATTTCGCTCAATTGTTTACGGTTTGTTATCTAAAAGAAAATTTAATATAACGATGTTTCTTAAAAATAACCTTCTTAGAGTGTATTATTCAACTCAAGCCTTAACATTGTTTCAAAAGTTCCACCTATATACGTGGCACTGCATAGTAGTTATATCAGAGAAATATTTACAGTGCTGTAGCTAAGAAAAAATAATGTTTTTCCGATGGAAATACCTATGTTCATAAATATTTTTAATTTTTATTTTAGCGTTATTTTATAGAAAAAGGGCCAAATGAAAAACTCAAGTATCAAATTTGTATTATAATCCCTTAACCAAAATAGTAAAAAAAAAAGGTTTTACATTTTTCATAATTCTATGGAATTTCAAAATAGCTATTTTTTAAAACAATTTTTATGAAGAGTATCGTAATTAAAAATATTGCTATTGAGATGTAAAACTACTTTTTACTTTATTTGAAGTTTTTCGTAACAGTTTCATTCATATAATGTTTATTAGACTTATTTTTTTCCTTTTTTTGTTATACAATTAATTGGTTGAAAATTCAATACACATCGTATCTTTATCCATGTGAAATTCGAAGAAAAAACCATTCCCTACCATGGATAGTTATAATATGCGTGTAATGATGCCCAACCACAAGATAATTTACTCTGCAGCATTCGGTTGTAATAATTTCTGTTACTCCATATGCTTAACACGAATATTGTATGCCCACTAAAAAAAAAAATATCGATCTTATAAATCACGGGTGGAACGACATAAACGTATTGTAAATAAAACGTTTACCGAATCCAATTGTTTTTTTAGAATTTAGATTTAACGTTATTACTCAAAGAGTACGTTTTTCTTATTTTTTCTGTACGATTATTTACTCTCAGGTTTTTATCGCAATAGCTGTATATATATAATATGTATATAGATTTATTTATCTGAATTTTTCATAAGAATAAAACTGATGAATAGAATTATAATCATCTGTTCACAGCGACGAATAGAACACGAACAAAAGGGGACGTTTTGATGAATTGTTCGAAATATAATATTTGGATTGCTTTTATTTTTAGGGGTAGAAAAAATAAACAAAAATCTATTCGCTGGGTTATTTCATCTGAAACCACCTCCCGCTTGTGTGTTTGTCGGATCGCCATTACGCTCGTGCCGTACGGTTTGGATTTGACGGGTTTGCCGCAGGGATGTCAAGTGGAAATCGAGATCATATCCGCGGTGATCGTTCGATTTTTTCTTCTCGTTGTCGCCATTGTCGAACCCAGACAACAAAAATAGCATTTGAATAAAATAATACATAATTTTCCATACAATAATCTATTCAGATGTTCCTTTTTACTTTTATCTAGATAAATAAATAAGTGTTATTATCTAGATACGAAAATAAATATTTTAAATTTTTCGTTAAAATGGAATAAAAACAAAAATATTTCATAATTATTTTAGACAAGTGTTATTATCATTTCATAATATACTCGATCAAAGTAATAATAAATAACGATGTATTTTCGTATAGGTAATATTTCGTAGATACTTTACGTATACCAAGCATTATTTAGATGAATATTTCATACCGAATGCTATGACAATGATAAAAATGTAAACATTTATTATCATTTGTCAGGAATAGTATATGATAACTATAATAGTATTTTGTTTGACCAGATTAACAAAAACGCATATGGTAAAATGAAAAAATAATAGTACTCGTACACCCATCAAAACTAGAAATTATTTATTTATCTAGATAGGTATATAGTTTATCTTAGAATCTAAGACATAGATGAAAATTAGATACCTAATATCTAATTTATCTAGATAGAAATTAAATGTGTAGTGATTTGAACTAACTACACAATTGAGATAAATTAATCTTCCGAACGCTGTTCGTCGCGTGCACAAATCGTCCTAACACGCTGCTGTACCGAAAGCTTTTATAATATATCGTAAGACTTTTTTCAAAATTTTAATTTGTTGGACGCCGTTTGTTTAGATGAAATTAACACATCATCATCATTGGATTTTCTCCGCTCGTCAAACAGAAAGTTTATTTGTTCAATGTTCAACATTAATTATCTTCGTCCACCAAAATGCGTTTTGTTGACTACGCGCAATACAATGTTATACTAGCTGAATAATTACCCGCCCTTGCCCGGACGACGATAGTGTTTACTGTTTTAGTTTAGAACGATAACTATTCCGACGCATCGAAATAATTCAGATTGAAAAAAGCGGAAGATCGTCGTATACAAAATCAAAATGCAGCATACACTTGCTGATTGATCAGCCAGAACTACCATAAGGATTCATTTGAAACGTCGGGGAAATTCCCTTACCTAATGTTATGCGTATTAAGAAATGATTTTTTGAAAGTCACGTTGTTCAAAGTCGAAATGGATTTGGGGCTCTGGACTGGACTTTGAAATTTGTTCACGTCTTTTTTATCTACCTAGAGAATATTTTGTTTTGTTTAATACGCCGGTTTCAATAGTTATCCAGTAATGTATATTACGTAAATAATTTAATACATAATATTATATTATTATTATTTAATATTTTAATTATTATGTACAGACATAAATTAACTAAAAATGAGACTAAATTTGTATCTTAATAGTAATATTTCTCTATTTTGAAATATTAAAATATATTCCAGACGAGAGTTGTTTTAAGAATTTTTTAATGGAGGGGCGTATGATAATTTATTAAAAAATAATCAATAGATACTAAGCCCTTATACCCCATTTTTATTATGAAAACAACACACAATAAATGGCAACATATAATATGTAAATTGTGGAAAATGATTACAAGACAAAAAAAATATTTATTGATTATAATCATTGATTTGATTATTACCAGGGCTTTTTCATAAAAATTCGTACTGCAAATTTTTTAATGATATGATAGAGAGCCTTCTCTACCCCACTTCCATATGATTATAATTTTTAGTACAATGTTAGTAATAATTTCAATAGGACTGCATGTAACTCTAAATAAAGTTGTTATAAACTCAATAATATGTTCTTATAAACATACAAATAAGTGTTTAAAATGCACTAAAAATTTACCAAATCTTGCTCATTCGGATAATCTGTTTCAAGTATGTCAACAATTATATTAGCAGCAAATCTACCCTCGATATCGATAGTTTCGTGATATTCAAGATAAGATTAAATTCTTCTTATTGTTAAAAAAAAAAAAAAAAACGTCAGAGTACACAAGAAAACAAAAAAGAGCACTCAAACTGCAAAATATGCAAAAACATAAAATTTCTTATTTACCTTCTAAGTTTTCTGAAAAAGATTTATAACTCACACAGGTATCTAACCCACGTATAAAAAAAAAAAAATGCAAATGCTTAAAATTATGATTCTTGGTTGTTGCTAAATATCGGTTGAATATAAAATCCATTAGAAAAAAAGGTCGTGGGGGGACCATCCCTCATGTCCCCTATCGTGAGGACGCCCATGTTAGTCTTCATACATTATAATGATGTTTATTCGTATAAATTATATTAATTTACGTATTTACCTCAATCGGTAATTGTGAAAATCAACATATAAAACAAAATAAAACGATTGTTAGAAAACGAAAAAGTAAAAATTGTATACATCACAGCTCGGAGTCCCAAATTATTTCTATTTAAAAAAAAAATTCGAAAATATTTTTGTCAGTGCGCCTATGTATAGTGTAATAATAAATACATTCCTTAAAAATTTCCGATTAATCGGTTTGGTAGTTTTGGCTGTATACTGATCACATAGAGTGAGCGAGTGGTATTTGAATTGTATAAAACACAAGGATTGAACACTACAGTTCGGTGTAGTTGTGTACTACGAGGCGATTTTACACTATGTACACAACATTATTGAGACTGAACTTTATAATACAATGGTAACAATTTCAAATGTATTGTTGCGTCAACAACCAATAAAATTACGGGGTAAGAATAGCAAAGGTATATACCATGTTTCTTGTTCGGGGACATTTCGAAGGGAAAAAAACAATAACAATAACACTAATACGCGGCTATAGGTAAATAAAAACGCGCATTTCGCTTTGCTATTGACTAACAACTTTTTGTAATTAAAACTTTGACTTATATTATTTTATAATGGTGCTATTTCGAGATTTTTATACGCACTAATAAAGACTATAAACAATTATTTATTAACGAAAAAAGTTGTAAAAAAAAAACAATACAGTAAAAGATCTTTTACAAGTAACATAGTTTCATTCAAGCTCAAAGATATTCTTAACGAGAGTATTTCATGTTTTTATTCCGTGCGCACACAATTCTATGCAGCTATATTACGACGTTTGATATTAAATTTTGTTCGAATAATTTTCTGATCGCTCGCTCTAAGTAATACCTAATACTGCGTGCGTTTCATTGTTCCACCAATGAAAATATAGTTTTCCTGTACGGCTCAGATCTTTTAATTTTTTTTTTCTAATTGCTTGTTAAGCTTTGTTGTCAGACCATTTGTAATTATTAATTTCTATAATGTTATGTGGACGCATAATTATCTCCTATCCTGGTGCAATCAAAACTGATGGCGATTATATATTTTCAATGAAATTTGAATATGCAGTTATTGTAAGGTGGATTTTTTACTATTACTTGAACATAAGTCCATGTGAATATGCTTAAATAATAAAGTTTTTTTTTTTTTTTTAACTGCAATAAACCTATGTTTTATATAAAATTCTTAAAATGATTCATCAAAAATATATAAATATTTATAGTTCTCGATTGTTCCAATATTACGAACACTTTAAGTATCGTACATTCGTCTTTATCGAGTGACAATAGTGAGGTATACTTTTACGCCTGAAAAATAACCATTTTCATTTTCTACTCCATATAATTCTAATCGATAACCTAATCAAAATGTAATACCTCAGAGCAACTAAATCCTAAACACAATTACAATTTAATGATAATTCCAAATGAAAGAGTAATCGAAGAAAAAGTTTAATAACATTTGTATGAATGTTTTTGATGAATAACGAACAAAAAGCGAATAAATGTTATGTGAACATAAAAATAATATAAGCATAACGTGCTGGAAATAAAACCGTTATTATGTATGAGTACAAGCGTAGGGAATTTCAAACGTTAACATGTCAAAATGTCAAAAAATGTCTCAAGTTTTAAAAATGAGTTTGTACATTTACCAATCAATTAACGACAAATACATTTGACTGATAAATTTGCTTTGGTACTCAACATTTATTATTTCACAAATACATAACGACAGCCAAAGATATACCTTTCATTTATAAAAGTTAAAAATAATATATTAAATTATTTACTTATTTATATATATAACACAAAAGAGCGAAAAATGTACAAGTATCTATTTTATGGAAATTATTTTGGTAAAACAAATATTAGATGCTTAATTTTAAAAGTGCAGTTAAATTTTTTTAAATTAAAAATTCTAAATATTTTGTCGATAATGTATTATATGTAATTATCATGTGTATCGATTTACCGTTCAATGTTTATATTTATAAATAATAAATCAGCATTATATCTGAAAATGCAAGTAAAGTAAACTGTATAATCTACATTTACTCAAGTTTAACACTGTCGAAATTTTAAACTTCAATCACTCTTCGAAAACCCTTATGAAATTAATGTCAAATAATGTTCAAAAATATATTTTTACACCCTTACAACATTTTTCACTCGACTTGTGTCGTACTATTTTTTACAGGAAGTGGTCATTGTACTCACGACGACAAGAGGTTATATATTGTGATTTTTTTTTTCTTAATTTAAAAATCTGGTTTTTATTACAGGCCACTGGGTAAGGTTATATTAGTCCCTGGAGATTAGACGCGAGTATTTTGCTAGCAAAAATAATTTATGTTACCGTTGATTTGTTGCACTAAGAATATGTGCAAAGTTATTAGACCGTTTATAAGTAGTAGGTGCATAAAACAGACAACCATCAATTCTATACAAGTCCATCCGTGTACACAAACGCTGTTCCAGCAACCTTTAATGAGTATATATAATATAAGCGTAGTCCAGAACCAAATATCAAACAAACCACGTAACGTTTCAATGTATTAAAAGATACCGGTGTAGTATTGTAAACAGTAGTACATAAAATAGCAGAATGATAATAATAATTATTCGAAACCATAGTAAAACTCATGGTTCAATCCGAATCGACGTTATATATAATACCGAGTGCGTTTCAAAAAGGTATCACCCGAGTGCGTCCCAAAAATAATAATTTTTTTTTTTTTTTTGATACAGCCCGAATGCGCCCCAGTTCATTTAGAGTTACCTAGGGTGCACCACGAAGAGTTGAACTGGCTTACACCTCAAAAATGTTTTTTCATTTATTCAATATTTATATTAAAATTATATTAATTCGTTTATTTAATTTACTCCAAATAATTGTAGGTGAGCTCTTAGTATTTTTTTATGGTCATATAAATTACATTGTTACTTTATACGTTATGCTTGATGTTTACAAGCCATATTTTTTACAAAATCTATTCTTGAAATTTGGTTATTCTTAAATTTATTAATATTTTTTTCGATGAATGCAATTTTGTTATTAGTTGTTCCTTTTTTCTTCATAGTTTTTTTTGTGGCTGCTTTGATTGCAATTTTAATGTCAATTTGAATTTTTCTTTTAATATTTTTAAGAATGTATAAATGTCTGGATGTTGATAAAAAAAACTTGGAATAGAAACTTACGCAATCGACCTCCTCAGTTAAAGTAGTTGATAAAACTTCGGACGCACTCCGGTTATACCTACAATAAAAACTGCATATAAAATCGCGGACGCACTCAGGAAACCCTCCTATAATAATTTATAATAATTGATTATGTCGATTGGGACACGTATTTATTAAACTCATTATCGTTAGATATATTTTTTATGTTTTTATAGTTTTATTTATTGTTAGATTTTTATTTTTTCGATGTACGAACAACTGAGTAGTAACCAACGATTGTATCAAATACAGTTCTTTAAAAAGAACAAATATTTAAAACTCGCCGCCGTCGATTCATCGAAGAAAAAAAATGTATAAACGTATACGAACGTATACAAATCGTCTCTGTCGACCATATTATGATCTGCGATCGCTTCGATGTGAACGCTATAGTAATACATCGACATAGTTCGGACATTCAGCCCCCGTTTATATATATATCAAATGCGTTTTTCTCTTCACTGAATTTCGAACGGCGCCGAACGTAACGTTACGTTATACCCGATTACTGTTAAATGTTTCCCACATGTGGTTCTCGCTCGTCAAATGATCCTGAGCTAGGGTCCTCACAGGAAAAAGGATTGGGGTGACCTGGCCCCCGCCATAATCTAAGTTAATGCTACATTTTTTTTTTTTTTTGTACATTTCGTTGTTGTTGTATGTATTATAAATGTATTACACCTGTGCTGTGGTAAACGTCACGTGAAAAATCGTGAAAATGAAAGTGCGGTAAGTTAAAAATCAAAATCAAGTTTTGTTTTGTGGGTTTTTTTTTTTTTTACATAATTTATAGCCCCAAGGTAATAATATTATATTATTTTACGGTAGTTTTCGACTTCTGTTCTCGGCCCCCTCCGAATTAGATTTCTGTTGACGCTCTTGATCTTAGACCGAAATTGAAAGCAATACTGGCGCCTACAGTAGTGTCGCGTGCAGTCCATGGCTGTCACGACGCCGTCATAGGGCAACGTGATCGGAGAAGTTAATTATTAGTACGTAATAGTGGTAATTCATGCCGTGGTCACGTCACGCTTTTCGTCCAGGAATACGGGCTGTGAACCAAAAACCGACGGCAATTGTATTAATAAAATATCGGTGTATTTTTACGCATCTCGAACTTATAAATTGGCAAGACGGTAACCTTCGACGTGTAACCATATTGTGATTTACGATATCGGTAAAAATCTTGACCGGCCTTACGTCAAGTAACTATAAACACCTGAGGCTATAGCGTCCGGTTGATGATGTCGTTTCCTCATTCCTTGCTGCTGTTTGTAATATCCTGTCAGATAGTTTTTCGTTGTACTTGTAATAAGCGTTAAATATCGTAGCTGTCTTTCAGTCCATCCTGACCGCTGTTAATGTTTTATTTTATGAACAATGACGGTGTAAACCGATGGGATGTCATTATCCGAGTCAGCTGAAAGGATACGCGAAGGATACAACGATCATAGCCGTGCCATCGGGCCTCGTTTGACTGTAGAATATTGATTTTTATTAATTGCAAAAAATTGCAGTTAGCTTACAAAAAAATAAAATTCTCATAAAAAGAATATTAAATTCGTTTGAGCTGACAAATCGCGTTGCGACAAAAGTTTTCACGACCAAATGCACTCATCTGTTATTTACTTTCCGATTGACAAGGAAAAAAAATTAGTTTTAGAGTTTGTTAACATTAATGCCATGGTTTTTGTTTTCAAAAATGTGACGGGACCAAGTTACCATATCAGTTGATTGAAGTATAGTAGTTATATATGAGATATATAACTCACTTAAGTAAGTCAGGCCGAAGTCGGAGTAAACAAGAAATAGTCAGACGGCCGGTAGTCTTCCTAGCCGAATGGATCTTACCACCCACAGGGACGAAAGGGTGTTTCGTAAGTATGATAAAATATTTTATATATATTTATTTATTTATTTTTTTACGGGTCGTCTTACACGCAGCGATTCCGAATCGGAGACTAAGACTACCTGTTCCCCGCGTATTCTGATAACACCATTGATTTCAGAACGCCGTCGCTGCAATCGGATTGTCTATTGAACCCGTTCAAAACATGTTCATAACGGTGCAGAAACAAAAACTATTCGTCGCTTTATTCCGTTGAACGCAAACGATTACAACGATGTCCGGCGTTATTAGACCAACGGAACTACGTTAATATTACGAACGCACCGTATGATAAGCCGATAACAATTGTAATTAACGTTGTTGTATTCGTTTACACAACCGAAACCGTAAATCGATGTTCAAATACCGTCGAGAACAATGTGTGGGAGCCGTTCGGGCGGACTGCGTTCAAGAACACCAGCTATTACGATTATTATAATTATCATCATTGTCGCGGCGGCAGATTACAATACCATTACAATAATATACTGGCTACCGCGTGCTCGGTGCGCGCTCGTTCGCGATTGACGTCGTATAAATGATACGAGATATTAATGTTAGCAGATATACAACTCTAGAGTTGCTCATACAGAGCGCATTTTTCAATCACATCACTTATTTTTTACACTGAAATTATGCATGTTTTTTTCGATATCCGATAACTGATTTACGGTAAATGTAAAGTATAAACTTTATTTTTCATAACATCGATTTTTATTGGTACTTCGCAAAGAGTATTTTAGTGTACCATCGACATTTTATTTTTTTGCGAATGGGAACGTCAATTTTTTTTTTTTTTTACAATAACAATAACTCGGTGCATTTATCTGGATTTTTTTATGTAATATGGTCAACATTTCGATCAATTCTTATTGAATTATTCAGCTCTAAAGTTGCGTATGAAAATTATGAAATAATTGCTGCCGATATTGTTTTTATTTAATAAGTGTACCGTGATAAGCTTTTACATTACAGTCTTGTCATCTTGAAACATTAGCAAATAGTGTTTAATTGAAACGACTAATAATCTAACATTATCAAAATTAATTTTGTTGCACAGATCAAAAAGCTAATACCAAGTCCTTTATAGATAAGTTTGAATAACTTCCGAAATACTAGTCTGAATTTTGATGGCATGTCATTAACGATTTTAGGAAAAGGAAAATTAACAGTACAATTATCAATGTAAGGTTATGTTCCTGTTTGAAAAAAAAAAGTTTATACTGCTGCAAGAAAATATTCTTAAGAAGTACAAAAATCTATGTATCGGAAAACATAATCTAATAGTACTGCAGACATTTTCGATTGATCAGAATTTGAAAAAAAATTGTATTCACACCACAATGAAAGGGTCGAACATGCTTAAAATACACATTGTATACACACACGCACACACACACACACACACACACACACACACACACACACACATGTACCTCGGAAATTAAAACGCATTTGCCTTAAATTAACGTATTTCTCGTAGGGCGGTCGGCGTGAACGATTTTGAATAATAAATAAATGCTCGTTTTTCACGAACAACCCGATATTCATGGCATTTTTAATAAAAGCACGTGTGCATGATATTTTAATTTATTTGAAGCCTCGTCCGTGTGTCGGTGTGCGAGTATGGATTTAAAAGCTATATCGTCTTCAGTCTGATCTAAATTCGATATTGTATATTTTTAAATAATTGAGAATTTTTCAACTAAATGACTAAACGTAAGTTTTATCGACAAATTGTTGTTATTAATGACTATACGTTTTTGTGTTATTCTTGTATTAAAAAATATTATGACGTAATAGTATGTTTGTTTTCGGTTAGTTGACAAGTATATTAGATTTTTACAATGAAAAATACCTATTATGTATGCTCATTATTTATGTGTAGGTTATTAATATTTTTAAATGATCAGTAAAAGTACTAATTTATTCTTATGAATAAATATAAGAACGTTGTTTCAAAAATTATTATCTGATAAAACAATAAACATTTATTTATAATGTAATGGTATTTCGATAATTGAGTTTTACAGTATAAAAATAACGAATTCAGGGTATAATGCTTTCATTCATTAGGGTAAATCTTGGAAGATTGCTAAAATATTTTATACAAACACAAATAATCATATCCGCTAGTAAATAATAGTACTGGTAATAAGAATTTTTCGTTATTGATATAGAAAGAAACGAATTAATCGATTTCATTATCTAGATAATAACGTTTTTATCATTATCTTTATCTGTAAGTTAAAAAAATAAATAAATAAAATCATCCTATTTCAACACCTGCCTTACCACTTCCATCTCGAAGAAGCGGAAATGAAGCTCCCAATTCAAGCTCAAATGAAAAACCTTCATATGCCAAGATCACAGCTAACAAACCACCACTCGATCAATCTCTACACATCATCACCAAATTCCTCGACAAACTAAAATCTGTACTTAACCCCCTTCTTATTGCTTTAACATCCCTAATAAACAAAATCACACTCCTCTTCGCTCCTATTCCATAACACATATACACATCACATATTCCGTACATCCATAACACGAACACAATATAATGTATTATATTTATTCATTTTTAATTTTTTTTTTTTTTTTTTTTTTGGTCGGACTCAACATTGTTGTTAACTCATTTACTTTTTCTATCCACGTTATTGCGCTTTATTTATGATTAAAGTAATTAAATACATTTATATTTATGTATAATCCACATGCGTGTATGTGGATGAAAAAATTAAGTCACGAAAATAATGAATAAGTAAATAGTAATAATAATAACGAAACAAGGTTGCACGACCGTTTTCCACGGGACGTTGACCAGCAAATGGTTCGTCGTCCGGCCGCGGGTCCTGGACCGTAAGCCGTATTCAATTAGCGGTATTAGGGGGCGAAGGGCGGATAAAAGGACGCAGCGATTCCACGGGATCCGACGACAGATGAGTATATTATTATACGTAGATGCACACCTAACCCAAGCACCTAATGAAAAAAAGATTTAAAAAAAAAAAATTTAAAAAAAACGGACGTTTATGAGCTTTTAATATTTAGACTCGTTGCACTGGCGGTTGACTACCGAATCGTTAGTGAACAGAACGGCGGCGATGATCTGATGGATAATATTTTACACACACGCCAATTATGCGACCACCACCGGACGGACGATAAGGTTCAATGCTTTAAAATATAGGGATTTGGTCGGAACAGGTGCAGTTCGAACTTTTGCGCAAAAATATACTTAGAGTTGCGCCTCCCTTCTCGACCTTTTTCTCGGGCATCGTTAAACAAACACGTTCATTTGTATAAACCATGTGCGTGTACACGTACGCAAGTCGATATAAATATCATATGTTTTATTAATATAAACGATAATCTGTTTACATCCATCCTGCGACTTCCTGAGCGATTTCCGGTTGGACGAGGGACAGCTTCGCAGTGCTTGGATGACGACCCCGTGACTGAATTGTTAATCGTTTCGGCCGAGTTTCATGTCGGAAGTGCGTTTTTTCAGAGCTACTACGTGTTCGTTGTTTAAACTTTTATTTCCAGATATACGTGTACACCACCAGTCGTGTCGAGGGGAGAATACACTGAGCTGCCGTTCGCGTTTCAGATGAGAACTTGTTAGCAAGACGTAAAAGTAGTAACGTTTCAGCGCTGGAAAATGGCCAACTACTCTGAGTCCCCCTAAACAAAAGAGAAACAATGGAAAAAAAATTACTTTTTATTGTGAAATTTACATGATAACTTACCACTGAAATTGAATACCACAATACGATCTTCCGAATTTTAGTTTTAATTTTTTAACGAAATTCCCCGCAAAAGTGCATATTTTCGTCAGTATTTTTGCAGTTGATGTAGAATGTTGTAAATAATTCTACGCGTACTTCGAACAAAATATAGCGAGTTAAAGTGTACATGTCCATCTATACTGGATTCAAACTCACAACTTTTGATTACGTAATTAATTCAACCACGTGCGTTTGGATAAATTATTTTTTTCTTCGTAAATATTTTGCACTCGCGAACAGAATTTTCTGCAGCTGGTACAAACGTTTTTGTGAATAATCAGAAACCATCAAACGCGCGTGCATAAACAGACTAGGACTTTATCATAATATTATTAGCGAGGAGATTTATTCAAAAAAACAAAAATATAATAAAGATACGAGTAATAACGTGCTGCACGAGCAACTGTAGCGTACAACACTATAAGGCTGGTAGGTAATTATACGAAAAATATTATTGTTATGATTTCATGAAATCGTTTCGTATTCATAACGAATCTTGGCGTTTTTATGTTCTTACGGTTTTCAGAAAAACAATTGCTCAGCACAATCATTTTGTGTTGTATGTTTTTTTAAGAAAATATTTGTAATGTTCAACTTTTTCCTTAGATTTCTTTTTTTTCATATCCATTCAAATTATATAATCTTTGTAACCGTGTATTCTATATAAATGTACATATGCCTAGAGGTAAAAATATGTTCTCTGACTTGTCAATGGGGTGGGTTATACGGATTTAGTTTGTTTGAACGACATAAAAAGAACAAAAATATTAGAGAAATTACAATTATAAAAGCTTGGAAATATTTTAATATTTGGCCACGTACCTACATAGTTTTTTTTTACGAACATTTCTAGAAACGGCGAACAGGAATAATAGATAAGCCATCAGCGAATTTGATGTGATGTGCAAGCCACCAGTTACCCTCGACGGTTTTCTTTGTATTCTTAGTCTCGGGCATGTTAATGAATTTAAACAGTTTCGAATTGTGACGCTGCTTTTTTACCTCTTCGTTCGAAACGTTATTACACATTATTCTAATGTCATCGTACATGACATTTATTATTCTCGGCTGACGTATACAATGACCAACGACAATAACACTCCTTTTCGTTGTCCCCGAGCACTTGTTTTGAAATCATGGACAGTTGAAATCAAATCTCACGAAAGTGGAAAATCTGACCTTTTATTACGATAATAACGTAAAATGACTGCCATACTATTTCGCGGTCGAAATGTCACATCGTTAACGGTATAGTTTTAAAAATCATTTCCGGTTCACGTTTGCTGCACGTCGTATATTTCACAAACGTTTATGACAGAGAGATATGACATTTTTATTTTTCGTTTTGTTTTGCGTTAGTTAAAACGTCCATTGTGACACTCCACGTTCGGTCGATCGCGTGCGTAAGGATGACAAATTAAAGGATGGAAGTGTCGCAGGACACGTGTCCAGGACTAAATACAGCGACCCTTTCAATGCGATAACCATACGGGAGGGATATTCTGCTTGGAATAACAGTTATGACAAAATCAATTTCTCGGAATAGAATTTCGGTTTTTTTTTCGATAGTATCAAACAATGATTCTGATAATATCGAGAGTGTTCTATTGAAAATACGAATATAAGTCAACGGGGGAGTGGTTCCCTGATGCGATATAGAAACACATTCTTCGGACTGTTTGGTTTTTAATTTTTTCTCCCCTCGCCACTGTGTACATGATGTATCACTGCACGTACAGAAGTTTGAGAGCACATATTTTTCTCGTCCGAACGGACACGTATACGACGCGCGTTCCAAGTTTTTTTCCTTAATAGTGCAGTGTTCATTCGCTGTGCAATATAGTGTGCAAGAAGATATAAACAATATCCTTAAAGTTGTCATGTTCTAAACGCGTGCAATTTATCCGGTTAAGCTGTAAAAGTTTTTCCGCCGTTCTTGTTTTCTTGTGAAATTCAATCCGAGATTTTTATTTTCAAATCCCCAACATTCAATAAATATTGATAATGTGCACGCATCCAGTATTCGATTTTCGATACGGATCGTTGTGATGTATGATAAAAACATCATCAGGAAATGTCTGTACACGGACCGAACAATAAGTTTTCGCAGCAGAAGGTATTAAATATAATGTGCATGGTTTTGCTTCATTTATTTTTCTAATACTTTAAAGCACTCTGCGGATAACTTTCAACGTTTACTCTATTGGGGACACCTATTCATACTGGCGGAACAAAAAAGAAAAGAAAAAAAGGAATAATAATAATGCAAACGGCAATAAATTATTATTGAACGTTTAAGAATTCTTTCATTTCGTAAAAAATCAACAGCAAAAGTGTCATTAAGAAAAAATGATTTTTACAATTTTCCTACACTTTTGATATTCCATGTATATATATAAAACATTATATGGACAACATTCGTTTGAATTCGAATGCAGTCTGATTGCAAACGCAATATTGGTGGTTATATATAACCGAAACCACCGAAAAGAACGTAAATACTGAATAGCCGAATGTTATATTGGTCCATATTTGGCTTTCAATATTATTTCATTTTTTTTTTTTTTTTTTTATACATATTCTACCTCGAAAGCAATATAATAATATAATATAATACAAATATCTATTCTTATGTGTGTAATATAAGCTTATATATATATATTTTTTTTTGTTTTGAAAATCTTTTGCATAAAAAGTAAACGTGTCCATAATTTATTTGTTCAAATGTATGTGGAATTTAATTAAACACGCGGAATCGCATAAAAGTGTTTGTGCATTTGATGTAAATGTTCTTTGCTTTCGTATTAAAATATAATATATAATAAGATGTTTTACCATCCTGTAATGTAACTTGTGCATACCAAATATTTTACAAATGTATGTACTCATTTAAGCAGCGCGCTATTGTTTTTGAATTCGGTATAAAATTACTGAACAAATGAACCGCGATCGTCTAAGTTATAGCGATGAACATCACATACAATCGCCAAACATTTCAACGCCAATCAATTCCTATGACGGGATATATTATATAATATATATATATAATGTGTTTATCCAAATGTTATCGTAGTTATACGTTATTATAAAATATGCAGAGAATGGTGAAGGAAAATAATATAGTATATAAATAAATAGATTTTAAAAATATATTAATTAATTCTCAAATAATAATAATAATAATAATACCTTATTATATTTATAATGTATGACCGGTTTGGTATTAAAATTTCAACATCAGGTATGTAGTAAGTCAATAAAATCACGACTTTATTAATTTTGTACGTACCTGATGATTGATTCTAATTTGAAACCGTTCATACATAACAAATAAAATAATACTCCAGGCTAAGCATTCGTTTATTTATGTATATATGAGTATACTATTAATTTATGATCTGTTATAGAAATATTGTTATGGTTTAGGTAAATTCATTGAATACCTGTATATTCGAACTAAATAATTCAACGGATATTTTAAATTAGAATAATTTAAAAAAAAATTAAAAAAAATCCTCCTTAATTATAAAGCTTTTAACCTGAACATCGGTAATTATTTCATATTGAATGAACAGTGAATCGAGTAAATTTCATTAAGTGGTACGAATGTCGCAATACATGAAAGTATACAAATTAAATTCGCATCAATATAAAAATCTGTTCAAATTTAACGGTGTTTATAAAACATATTAAAAATAATTCTCGGATAACACTTATTATGAAGAATTAAAGACATTACGATGCGCTCAGAGTTAACATTAATCAGATACGAAATAATATTTCACAAAAAGGACATCTTTTAGTGACTTTCATGAATACAGCTCGTTAAAATTGAATTAAATTTTTAAAAATAAATGTTATCCCTCTATGAGATAAGGAAAAATCTTTTGATTTATAATTTTACTCATTTGCGTGGGAAAGTGTTAATTAAAAAATGTGGTGTTCGTTTTTGATATCATGTCATACGTTTTTCGATAACTACCGTGAAGCAACGGTTAGAAAAAATCATATATTATCTGAAAGGCAATGCACATGATTCTATTGGATGAGTTCATCAGTTTGCGCAATAAATTTTATAGTTACGCATTATTATAATGAAAAACGGTCAAAGACTAAGAGTGCTTTCAAAGAAATTTACTTTGATTACGTAATCACGCAGTGTGCTCGGATTCGATTTGCTCGTCGTGGCTATGGTCCAAAAGACAAAATGCGATCAGATAATTTTTACGCTAATTTTTAAATCTCGGAACAAAATCACATATTAGATAGACCTAGTGCAACGCAATAGTGAATTTATTGACCGCAAATGAAATGTACTCACCATTTATCTAGATACGATATATTTTATGAACAACAAACGTGGCGTTATCTTAACAGTTGTTGATTTCAATGACAGTTTAATTATGCAAAAAGAAAAAGAAAAAAGAACGAAACGCACACGCTTACATGTACGCATTTGTAACGTTGCAAAACTATGATGTCGCTTGAAATCGTCTTCGACCCTTAAAATATAACGACTGTGCTTATATCATATATTTTGTATTCGCCATTTTCTTGTCACCTATAACTGTATTGTTATGTTTTTTAATCAAAAACGCTCACCGTTGAAACCAAATAGATATGAAGAGATTTGCGAACCAGTGTCTATAGCAGTGTGCGTGGAATAAGAAGATCTTTTGTGTTTTTGTTATTATGAAAACTCTCTCGGGGCAAATAATTCATCGAGTCGTAGTTGCACAAGTAGAGAGAGAATACGAGTGAAAAAGAAAGAAAAGATATAGTATAAGAAGCAAAAGTAGGATTTCGCACAAATTTGTTTCACGTACCGTCTCCCTGTCCCCCTTCTCTGTCTCTCTTACTCTCTTTCTCTCTCTTTCTCTCTCTCTTTCACTCTTATATTTACCCTTCTCACTAACCACTACCCAGCACCACTCTTTTCCATCGATAAGAACGTAACGGTCAGATTTTATCCCTGACCCTTCTACCCCTGAGGGTATAGTTCCCGCTCCACAGACAACGGAACTCCGCGTCCAGCCTATCGTAGTCTTCTTGAAGTTCACTACTACCCTACTCCCATTCCGTCCACGGTGTTGAACTTATTATATGACTTTATCGATTCCACTGGCTCTCTGCGTGTCGTTTCGACACAATCTACCTCCCCTGCATTCTTCTCCCCCCCCCGAACGTCATCCCTTCGGACGGATACAGCTTTATACTTCCATATACGATTACTTTCGACACACAATTGCACTTACACATACAATCACACTGGCACGCCGTTCAGTCGTCCTGTTTTCGAAAGACGTTAATGGCCATCGTTTACAGTGCGTGCGTAGACCGGAGAAAAACAGCAGAACTCTAGATTATGATCCGACCAGGCAATCTCTGGAAATAAATTCCTTCGCAACTCGTGTTGTATTCCGTTTCCATATAGATTGCTGCAAATTTTTCTTCGTCTGCATGAGCACTTTGTTGATTTTAGCGCATCGTAGTAGCAGTTGTTGCAATTCCCGAAGACGAATGCCACGTCGGGACCCGAAATGTTATTAAAAATTACTTATTTCCATCGGCTAATGAAGGTTAACCATCTCAAAGGAATTTGCTTAACTGATAATGTGCTCGTTAACCTGGATTTAAATTTATGAATACAAGGGGGTTCGGAGTTATACGTTTCCTCGGCGACTCCCGCAATACGATAGGTGTACACGTTTAATTATTAAAACTTAATCGGGGGATTGATGTGTTTTCTATGCGGAAATACGAAAACTCATTAACGGTATCGCATGCGTCCTACGTGGCCTCCGGTATTATTTCTAATATCTTTCGGTCGAATGAAATTAGGGCGCGGATGATTGTCAAACGTTCGTCCATGTATACACAGTGATAAAACGTCGTTATCTACTTATTCACTCTCATCGTTTCGTGGTATGTATATGCAATGCAAAGTTGTTAACTAGTGTAATATCGTGTTTGCAAAAGTTATTGTTGAACTGATACCACGCATTCGGTTTAATCACGTTACACCGCGGTACAAGATTGAATAATAAACAACTCATCGCAGTCGGTACAGCAAGCGTAAGCGAATCGCATTCGTGTGTAACATATATTGCGTTCAACCGCATCTCAATGGGATTTGAATGACACCGATCGAACAACACGTATATTCCGCGTAACGGTTATACGAATAATGTAAAAATGTTAGTATTTCGAACGTAATTTATTTATTTACTTGTTTTTTCGTACAAAACAATTAAACCGGCCGAAAATTGTGCGAAAAAAACATTACAATCGCCTTATTTGCAGACCACAAATGTGTTGTGTGCTGTACCGTCGAAACGATAGTATTTCTTGTAATGCAAATAAGTCGGAGATAAAAATGGAAACAGATTAGTCGGGGGTGAACGCGTCTCGCTTGCACTGCAGTTTAGTCGGATAATTTATGTCTGGTAGACTCCGTACTTGTGTACGTAGAGATAGACTCGAGTTCCACCGGCGGGCTAACCTGGTGGGTCCTGCTGGGACTTATCTATTCTCGTGCTCGCACCCCCTTCTTTTCCGACCACTTAACACAAATCCGGGTCAAACGATATATATGACTACGCGATGAACTTATTCTTGTTTACTCGGAGTGCAATTCCGAATTATAAATCTTTTTGATACGCGCAAACGTATAGACTTATCATAACCTATATTACCAACCATAATAGTATGGTACGCGTGTAGCTTATAAGTCGTAAACAGTCGAACAATATCGCTTTACTAACCGGTTAAATCTCATAGCAAAAAACAATATTTCAACTAATTTTGTTACGACTGTTATATGGATCTGAAAATATATTATTGTCGAATGTTTTTTTTTTTTTTTTTTTTTTGTAATAAAAAACAATAATAATGAAATACAGTGGTACCTACATGTAATGTTATATTGTTCTTTAGTTTTCCTATAGTAATAATAATAATAGCATTTGTCAGACTTATCTGCGTACGTAATTACTCAATAATGCATGTAAATATAATAAGTTTTTAAACGAATTTTGAATTCAGAATAGATTAGTTTTAAGCCAATCGATGCAGACAACGCAATAATGACATATAGAAAAAACTTTATTTTTGCAAAGTTTTGGAAAAGCTTTTATTTCTAGAAAATTATATTTAAATTCTAAAATGAATCCTAATAAAGTTTCGAAACAAAGATTTCATTCGATATTGTTCAACAATTAAACTGCCAGTACTCTAATGATGTAGGCGATTGAGTCTTATTGAAAATAAATACTATTTGCGATAAACATTTTATAATTTATTTGAATTATTTTCGCAAATGCAGGGATTATTTTAACGTGCGTTTGAACACATTATGCGTAACTTTGAAAAAAGCGCAGCTCTAATTCAAAAAATGCGTAACTGTAAATACTATCTATAAATAAAATTTCTCATAATAAATTGTAATTATTAACTTCATGGCCGAGTCCAGGTAAAGGGTCCGTCAATCATCAGATTAAGTTTATTAAGATTGTGTTATTATTATTATTATTTTATAATCACAATATTATTTCACGACAGCAGCAGGGTTTATAATCATACACAGAGAGTAATATTTTTGAGAGTGTGGGGAGGGGGTTGAGTTTTAAGTTTTGTGCACTTCTAAAAAAAACCTTAAAATAAGCCTTGCGCAAATGTATTCACAAGTAACATTGATTTTTTTAAATTAATGTACGTAAAAATAAAACATGTAAGTAGACAAAATTGATTTATAACAAACTTGAAAATTTTAAAATCCAAAACATTATTACGGCATCGTATAATGTTTCTGTTTTACGAGGAGGGAAGGAAGGGGACTAGGGTTAAGAAAAAAAAGAAAAGAAGGCTCTTCTCTAAGCTGTACCCACTCACTACGGTTGTACTATATTAAATGTGCTAATCATTTGTGTAAACAACAACTTGCTCGCATTTACACAACAAATATATTTCGTTTTATCTTTGACGGTAATCCAGTGAAAACGCCACCTGGAAAACGCGTCTGATTGTAAATTTATGTGCATTTATTTTTTTCGTCCCGACAATACGTCTGTTTAGTCGTGAAAAGTAAACACATTTCGCCTGTTGTTCGCCGGAACGGCTGAGCACAATCTTCTAACGAGAGCAACTTTATCGAATCGGATTGTCGTTTAATTTTTCGCCTCGAAAGGATCACAAATAAATCGCACAAACACTGTAACACTGTACGCATCACGTTTGGCGGAGCAGTGTCAGCCGATCGAGTCGGTTCCCCGGTCATCGACGAGCGTTGCGCGCGATCAACCCGAAGGAGGTTTTTCCTCCGGTACAACGTTATTATGTACACACGCGTTCACGCCACAAATCCATTAATTATAATAATATTTACCGCGATCGGATAGCGATAGAAACGGTCGTGGTCAGCAACGGATGGCCGCGGGGGAAAAATGAAAACGCAAAAAACCACCGGAAATGTCCTTCGGAACGAGTCACACGCACCCCCGCATGCACAGGATACCTTAATCTACACGATCTCGAAGGGCGCTCGCGTATGGCATTCTACTGTAATGTATAATGTTTTACATTAATAAAGCCGTCGTTGCACGAAGTATGTCAGCAGCGTAAGAGGTCGAAAAATTATTAGTTTGCTACCCCTAAAATGTTCGTTAGTGAAATGAGACAGGTTTAAAACTGTGTACTTTATAGCGCGGATATAAAATTATGCGAAACGAACAAAAGTGTTTAACGTGATCTTTGAAGCTAGTTTAGTACTAAATTTCAAGTTCATTAGTTTGGAATAATGTATACCGGAATAGAATAATAATTATTTATATTTTATATTGATAGAATATAATTGATAGGTTTTTATTAAAATAATTATTTTAACAACGTTGTAGCCTTAAAGGTGTGCGCGCTCTGGATAATTTTTACAACTCATAATATTACATCCAGATTACACTACTGGAGTATATTTATATACATATACACGATGGTAACGCGGTTAAACATTTCATTTGTATATCCTAACTCCCAGAATTAGAGAGTTCAGATCGAAATCACGACATTTACTTGTACCTTATTCGTGCCTTATTCGTTTGTACCTCTAAGGTTATAAGTTTTCCCTTATTTTTTTGGTTTGTACTTTCATTTCGACATTTCGAACTGAATCCCTTACCAATCACTTGTGCCTAGAGCTTTCATTTCGTATATCAAACGTAACAGTGCTTATACGTGTTATTGTATTTTTCATATAATATTTTAATTAGTAAAAAAAATAATAGCAACCCTTACTATAAAGAAATCATTTGGAGACCCAGATTAATATAAATTATCATAAATTTACAAAGGATAACAGAATATCTTAATAATAATTCCTATTAAAGTATTTTTGCATGTTGTATTGCATTGTTTATTGTTTTAGTTTGAATCGTATCAAATTCGTAAATCGAAGCCAATGAAAAATGTATTTCTTAAAAAACCGTAAAATAGTATGATTGTAGTTGTACAGGGTGCGCTGAAACGGATAGATTCGGATCAGCTGTCACTCATCGACGGTTGGGGTTGAAATAACGGGAAAGTGTCCATTGTGTTGGTAATTTAGAATACCAATACAGTTTCAATTGGCGTCATGTTTTTCAAACTAACAATCGGCCATCACAGCGACGAACAATGATTGTATAAATCACTGTAACACCTCTTTTTGGTTCTTCGCCACCTTACTAAATGTGCACGTACAGAGTTGACCACCATGTTATAGATAATGGTAATATATATATATATATATGAATAAACAGCATATTCTGTTAAAAAAGATCTTGGGAATTCAATAAAATTACAATTCAATAAATTTGTTGTGTTTTATTTTTTGTTTTATTAAACCCGTTCTTTTCTTACATGGCACGTTCTGTATATCTGAGAACCCGAAAAATCGTACTTTTACCAGAATTTATAAAAACATGTTTTTTATATATAAAAAAAAGTTTTAATCGTTTTAAACATGTTTATTTCAATTGTTTTTTTTTTTTTTTTTGTAACCGTTTTAAACTTGTAGAAAACAAATTTTAATCGAATTAAATAAAATTAAATAAACAAAATAAAATTATTAGTATAGGTTTATTTATAATATTATATATGAACTTAAAGGAGTATAATTAAATAATTAAATAATTAAATATAATATTAATAAAGTAGCAATTATCTGCGTACCTATGGCGTATAACTAATAAGTAATAACACTAATAACTAAAAAGTAATAACATACAAATACTAAATAGTAAAAATGTAATAACAGAAGAATGTACTACGTTTGGAGTATAAATATATAATAAAAATACATTGAAGTTTTTTTTTTTTAGTAATAACTAGTGATGGGAATTATTCGAATATTTGAATTTTCGAATATCAATATTCGATGTTACGATACAATACGTAACAAAAATTATTCGTTTAAGTTTTCATGCAACACAAAACGTTTAATAATATTATTATATGGTTTATGGTGTATAAAGGCTGCGAGAAGTGGATTCGAAGCCAGCGATATTTACTATTTGACAGGGCAATTAAAATACAAAAATAAAAATTGTGCAAAATACTCGAATATCATAATTAAATTATAATTAATACAGTATAAACTATAAATCCCTATAGAACGAGATACTTCTTACAACAAGCAAAATGTTAGGTTAACCTAACCCGGCACAGCACATATAATTGTATGTTAAAATATACGTCTACAACGAGTATGGTTATTACTCGTTATAGGCTGCAACGAGTAAAATAAAGCTAACTACGAACAGGTATCTGCAGATAAGAACTATTTTCGTATTTAGGTCGATTAATCATTGACATAAATTATCTTTAGTTGTGTAGATATGTAGTAGAAAAAGTTTGTCATGGAAAAACGGATAAAACAAATTAGGTATTGTAGTATCGAATACTGATATTCGAATGATCGAATATACATAACATTACTAGTGACTACTGTAAACTTGATCATGACTGTTGCTTATTAGTTATTAGTCATTTGGTATATTTTAATATTATAACAATTAATAGAATCATTTATTTACTAATAAATAATAATAAAATACATAATATTAAGTATTATATTCTAGTCTCCATGCAATATAATAATATTTTTTTATTATTATTGTGTTTATAAGTGTTACAATTTAATAAAAAAAAAATTAAAATTCAACTGTTAAATGTTATTTATTAATAATATAAATTAGTTTTCTTAAACTTAAAATAAGTTTTGTTATATTTTTACGATGTATTGTAATTTTTAAACGGTTTCTAAATTTTTTTTTGTCTTATTTTATCTTTATTTATAAAACTGTTTTAAACTAACTGTTTAAACTTAATATATTCTTTATAGATATTTAATTATTTTGTTGCTATCATAAGATATGGAACTTATTAATATAACTTATTTAGTATTTTACAGTGTCAATTGACTATTAGAAATATTATCTGATTAACTTATAGAAATATAGTACATATATCTTAAAAGTTATAATGTAGGTATTAAACTGAATTACTGATTAACCGCTGAACAGTAAAAATCGAATAATAAATTAACTATTGCAAAAAATTAAATAAAACTTGAAGATAGTAGATGATAGGCCAAAAATTGTATTTTTTTTTTCCGTTTAAAAACAACTTTTTTTTTTTACATTAGGTTTGTTCATTTAGGAAAAAAAAGTGTACACTAATTAGTGTAGTGTCTGGGTGAAGTGTAAGGGGTGTGATCAGATACCCGTCTTCAAAACAAACGGTTTCGGTGTAGATTAATCAGCTGATTTTTTTTTATCAATTTTAATAATTGATAATAATTTATTTCTTTTTGTAGTAAAATTGAACAATAGTTAGGTAAACTTTTTGTATAGTATTTGATATTAATAATTAACAATTATAATATTAAAAGAAATAGAAATACAAAAATTGCATGTGATGGAGTTTTGTGACTCTTCCGATGACGAAATATTGTTAGAGCTGTGGAATCCTATCGAAATCCCAGCAACTGTATATGTAGGGTTACTATATATACTCTTTTAAGAGTACATATTCTCATTTGAGCTCTTAACATTTTTGTACTATCACTTTTTTTATATTGGCAAAAATGTACTGTTTTTTCTATTTATAAACAAATAATATTTTTTATCGTCTCCAACAGCATATTAAAAAACCAATTATTGAAATCGGACGCCCTGCTCACATTCTAAATAACTGTGTTCAATACTCAATTGATAGTTTACTAATCGATATAAAGTCTATTATGTTAAAAATGTATAATTATTTTTCAATTCATACAGTATGTACAGAATCATTAAAAGAATTTTGTACTTTCGTCGATGTTGAGTATAAAAAACTTTTATTTCACTCAAAAATTAGATGGTTATGTAGAAAATGCCTTCAATAACGAAAACAACTAGAGTTTTTACCCTTAAAAGTAAAAGAATTATTTAAAAATAATTATAACCAATCAAATGCATCTAATTTAAGAAAAGAAATGTTAAATGTTTAAAACTATGGTTTTTGAAAAAATGAACAGCTAATTTTGATCAATTTAATGTTCTCAAATGGATGTCCTTAAAATCCAAACCTTTGTAGATTGATATAAAAAATAGCATTTTATTTTTAAAAAAAATATGATCTACAGTTTAATGACTCTTTATTTTTTAACCAATTTTAATATTTTAAGTGTTTTTGTCAGAAATGGAAAAAAATGAAGATTTCTTATCATTATTATCAGATGAAAAGTGGGTAAAATATTTATTTATGTAAATCATATGTTTTAAACGATTTAAACAAAACCGCATTTGATTAGATTAAATTATCGAAACATGTTTTAAAATACTATTGAAAAAAAATGTTTTAATCATCTCAACTCTGGCTTTTACACAGAATCGCGGTATCGATAAACCTGAACAATGCACGCCAAAACCTGTGCAGAATTCGGGGATAATAACAGCGAGACATACTTAGCCGTTTGACTATGTAGCGTGCGCGTATTTTGTCGACAAACAACTTTGCGTTCACGTATTATTATTATTATTGTCAATATTATTATTATTATTATTATCATCTAATCCTATGCGGGCGGAGCGAAACGAATGATTTGCGAATCTGTCACCTTGCCAGATCTCGAGCCAGGGGCTGGTGGTGGTGGGTGACAGTGAGGGTAATAAAATATCCTTTGGCAAAGCGCAATCTGGGTCGACGCGTCATCGTGTACACAGTACACCGCTGTACAGCTACTGAAGCAAAAATCCATACCGGCACTGGAACCCTTTCGTTCACGTCCGGAGTAGGTACCCCATTATATTCCACACCACCATCTGTGCACCGCCGGCCGGGGAAAACAAATAAAAACGAAAACGGCGAAAAAAACGAAAGCTAAACCTAATAACATAATGCGTACGTTATACGTATAAATAATATACTCTCCGATTTTCGGTCGACGACCCATGTTCTCGCGGCCTTTATTTGAAAAAAATAAAATAATATGTTTATATTTACTACACGTGTACATCATCATCGGCCGCGTTTGAACGCTGTTTCACGCGTGTGCACAAGAGCTGTTGTCCAATCCGTCCTACGCCGGAAGACGAAGGTACGTTACGATTTTCGCGAAACATCAAAGCCACGTAAACTCAACGCGCGAGTTGATAGTAAAAAATAACGTTTACCGTGGGGTTACAATTCAGTGCTGGTTCTAGCGTATTGGCAAGGGGGGCAGATGCCCATACCAAAATTTCTGGTGTCCCTCATTTTAAAAATGTAATTTTTATACAAAAATAAGATGTTTTATCATTTGATAAATTATAATAATAATTTAAAATTATGTTATTATCATTATATCGTTGACGAGCTTACTAAAATATTATACACGTAATAATGTCGGTGCAGAGTCTGCAGCTGTTCTAGTATTGATAATACGATTAGAGATAGGCGTGTAATCTAAGACAGTACTATCTTAGTTCAGAATTGGAGGGAGCGAAAATTACCAGAAGTTTGGTACGGTAAATATCATTCATAAAACTCGGCATAACGTGATAATAAATTAATACAGTGAGACCTCGGTATCTCGAACATATTGTTTAGATATATGACTATTGTATTGTTTTTTTCTCATTGTGAATTTGTGAATTTAGTTTCTATTAATTTAATATAATGAAAACATTTTGCTAATAAATTAAACTAATTTTGCTAAACATAAGGCTGAAAAAACAATTGAAGGAGACACACCAAAATCTCTATCAGCACATACAAATGTTTCTACAGGTGGTGAAAACACCAGTGTAAATAGAAGTATTGCTTTTAACCCGGAACCGATCAGACAATTGGTAAAATCTTTAAAAATGTTAGACTTAATTTTAAACTATGATCAATCTCCTGTACAACCAAACATTGTTTATCCTTACGAATCCATTGGTAAAACTCAGAAAAATTATTAAAGGATCCAACTGCTGTCCTTAAAATATTTGCAAGCATAAAAAATACAATTTCAAATTTAGCTTACTATTTTTTTTTTTTTTTTTTTTGATTAGTCTAAATAGTCTCCACTCTTTTGACAGTTAAATTTAAATATATTTAAATTAACATAATTATATTTAATTAGTTTAAAACTAAGGATTACTCTATTTTTTAATATTTTAAATATTTATTACCTACCTAATATAATTAATATAAAGATTTTAAGCTATACACTATAATGTACCTACTGCTAGTATTTAAGGTTTTTTTGGAAGCTTTAAGGATAAATATTTTATTAAAAAAATTTTGTGGGGAAGAGGGAGGAAATGAGGAATATTATTTGCAGTTAAAACCTAATTATAAATCTACTTTTGCCCATACGAAAATGTAGTCCTAGAACCACGCATGTTATAATCGGATACTGGTAAAACTCACCTTACAAAACTTCCACTCGAAATCCTCCGGATCGTCGTGCTTCTGAAAAAAAAAACGAACGTGATTAGATGAAATTATGAAATACGTTTTAGTGTTGTTATGTTTGCTGATGTCGAGACAAACTGTAATGCCGTCCGACGGTCGAAATCCGATTCTCTCGAAAAATATTATAACGTGAACTACCGTACGTCCGTGCAAGGCAAATGTCCAACGGACAATGACACATACCCAAGTAATGTCCTCGGGTGACGAAGTATTGTACCTCGGTCGGACTTATAATTGCACACGACGGTGAAACGTCATCCGAGAAATTCGAAAACATCGTTTTTTGAAGGATTCAAAGGATTCAGCGGTCCGAATGCTATTGCCGCACGTTTTTATGTAAATCTGATCCGCACCACCGTGGAGAATACGTGCGTTGCTAATAAGTAATATCCGAATATTTTGTCTTATTGATGAGACATAAGAAACACAATAATAACACAGCGGAGAAGATAACAGTATTGCACAACTGCACCGGTCTACAAAAACGTTTTGTGTTTGGTACTTTTCAAATATGCTAGGATTATTTTGTTCTCGATACCGTACACCGACACGAGATATTTTTTCAAAAACGTTGACGTTTTCCGATAAAACCAACGGTATTTCATTTCGACAAAAGAAAAAGAGTGGAAGGATGCGGAAAAAATATTTGAAAAAATAAAATAAAATAAATGTTTCTTTTGATTCTCGCACGATTATGATTGAAAACAATACGGGACGGAGGAGAATATTTTAACATAGAAATCGTCTACAAACTGAAAGAGTTTTCAAGATAACGTTTGATTTGTAAAGGCGAGAAAGTTTTTTATTTTTGTATAAAAACTTTCACCTAAACGAATATATTTACGTATGCTACGAGCCTTTTTTTATGTTTTCTTCACTTTTTTCAGTACTCAATAATGAGATTGGTTTAAAGCAATCCTTCACTCTTTCCTGTTACTTGCGTTTCTCTTTGTTTTTTCGTAATAATTAAAACCTTAATCTTTTATTGTTTGATACGTATACTACATTCGTAATCTTTTAAAATGCATTTGACGAAAAATGATTATGAAACATTTTTAGTTTAATTTTTTGTTACAAATCCAGAAAAGTTGTATACTCTTATTCTATCGCATGTAGTTTGATTTACATTTTGACGGATCTTCATAATATTTTTCGGATTAATTAAACGCTTTGATTCACTTTTTTACGAAATATAAGTAGAAAACATAACAATATCAATTATTATTATAATATTTAATCATTTAATGATTTATCGTTTTATTGGTGCACAACACAATATCTATGAATTAATTAAGAAATCATTTCGTAGGTAGTTTTGAAAATATTGATGTTGATGTTTTAATATTCTGTATATTTCGGAAAAAAATACTATTACAATAAATATTGTTAATCGCTTCGATGTTTAAACCTTAAAGCTAAAAGTCTGAATTAGTTATTCACAAAACTTATCAGGAAATACAACTGATTCAAAACACGCAACAACTCTACCTTGCCAATAGACAATGTTTATTATATTACCTTTGTTCCCGAATAAATATTAATATTATAACGTGCAACAAAGTGAAATCGTGTTTTTTTTTGTTACAACAATAAACGTTAGCTCAATATAAATATCAGTGTATTTATTGTTATAGTCTTTTGTATAATTAATTATTTTATCTAAAATTAATCTCATTATTAATGTCAAATCAAGAACAAGTTCACCAAATGTTCACGTTCTATGAGACTAATAACAAAATAAGCAATATAAATTGTTAAAAAATATATTAGAGAAAAATAGTCAAACCTACTATAACGAGTGATTATATAGATGATATAGAGAATCTGAAATGTTTTTAAAAATATGTTAGAGCAATGTTATACTTATATTAAACAATATTTTCGTCGAATTCCTCGCACATAATACTAATAAATTCCAAAAACATAGTACCGAATGTCATCTAAAGTTTAAAGGTTCAAACAAACAATTATTTATTTTAATTTTGTTTATACCAGCTTAACATAGTTTTTTAATGACCGATTTTCAGTAATATTCAAAAAATTTCTTCACATTCATTTTAATAGGCTCTTGTTACAAATATGTAAAAAAAAAAAAAAAAATGTTTCCACCAGAATTATATAATGATACAGTAAACGTTTTATATTTTTCAATACTGGATAATTAAAGAACTTTTTATCTCTTAAAACACTTTCATTCAGTTGCGACTTATTTGCCGACAACGGTTCACGCACTTTCAGTCGGTATAAATATGTCTTAATTGTTTATACACTACGGAAAACTTCATCAAGACATTATATATATATGAGATACTTTTCAAAGCCACATCCGTTAAGAGTTCAATTGAACACGACACTCGTTTAATCATAAATCCATATATACATATAAATACACACAAATATACATTATTTCAACTTAAATTAAGTATCTGTATTAATGAACCGAGTTTTTCCAGCGGTATAATTTCGTTTCATCATAATAGTGCAATAAGTTTAAAACGTAAACCTCGATGTTAGTTCCGTGGTGACGTATAGATTATGACCATGTAAGATTTGACGTGAATCGACGTAAATAAGAGTATGCGTACGTGAAAAGAGCAGCAACGATCGTTTAAAAATTATACGGAAAACTGTTAGCCGCAGGTTTAGTGCTTGTATCGCGTTGTCACGTCGAGCGGATTCAATTAGAATGTACAATGTACATGTATTTTCATCGCCGAAACATATCCCCTCACGGGTGTCACGTTAAGGTTAGGAACAGACGAAAGAAAGGTGAGAAAATCAATTGATTAATAAAAAAAAAAAAAGGGAAAATGATGGCAGGGTTGGTGGTTTGGAACGGAAAAGTAATCGAAAAAGCTAAATTACTCGGCACTGCTGTGGTGGTAACAAGACGGACCGAATCTTAAATTGTCCCCTTCGGTTTTGTACAGTGACAGTTGACAACGCTCGCGCTACCCGAACACACCCCCCTTCGCAGTGCTTAAACGGTAAAAATCGTTTTTCCCATACCCCCGTGCAGTCAAACGGCTACATTTATACGTATCACGCCTTGAATTACTTCGCACCGCTTTAGGTTTACCGACAAACCGTGTTCGATTCGCAACGCGATGATTCGTGTGAACAACAAGTACAACGAATATAATATTGAATAAATCACGTATATATGATCTCGCGTTGAAGTCATTTATTGGATGGTAATTGGACGCTGGCAGTCACACATTACAAGCATGCATATATTTACAGTCGAATCATAGTACTAAACGAAAAGTCTGCTAAGAATATTTTATTTATTTTTTATATTTTTCGCCACGAATACTACGCCGACCATCTGAGAAAAGCTTCTACCCGGTTTGCAACTCTTGTTTTTAAATTTTAGTCTACCACATGAATCCATCTTTTCCCGCGTCTTCCTCTAGATATATTTTCCTCGGGATTTCCAGGAAGTCGGTTTTCAACCACCGTATCCTCTTCCTACTCTTCCGCACTAAGATCATTCAACGTTTCACCACGTACATTGGTCTGCGTGACTGTTCACAGCGAACCAAATAAAAATATTCCGTTTTTGACCGGTACGTATCTCCGCGGGTTCGACCGCGGCGTGCGCACAAGGTTTAACAAACTGTGTTTTTTCCACTACCCCATGCTTACCGCCGGGCTGCGCAATTTTTTTCGCCACTAATTGCACCCCGCCATTATTACAACGTCGTTATACAATAACGTATCACAACAACTGTGTGCGCCGCGTAGATTACCCGAAACGGGTGTACCGTATTACAATATATCATTATGCGCATGGTGACGTACGCACACGCGTGTACCTGCTCGATAATCGTGAAACGCAAATCGCCAGACCCGATCTTGTGCCGGGCTGCAGTTGTTAAACTACTATTATTATTGTTATTGCTACCGTTGCCGTCGTCGTATTATTATACCCTTAATAACAAATTCGTCTTATTAACATTTTCCTGGCGATTGGCCGCGTCCGGAGGTGGACTGTTCGTAGCGACCTCGTACGGTTTTGGGCACGCGTGCTTTGTGGCGGTTTTTTTTTGTATCGGAGACGTGCGCGCGCGCGTGCTAAATTAAACGGAAATCGACCGGGACGGACACGGATCGCCAGGCGAAAGTGGATGAAGGGTCGGGGGCACACCCGCATAATGTCTTAATCGTCGTAAGTCGCTGGGCCGAGTAATGGCAGTAATAATAACAATAACGGTAGTAACGATAACGTGTAATATACGTTTGCGCGCCACAGCAGAGCGTAAAAGGGCGGAAAAACGGCGAACGGGACACGCACGTCGTCCTAGTCGTCGACGTGTCGTACAATGTTACGTGGGCGGCGAACACGCGATCCGATAGGCGGCGGCAGCGGCGGACGTTGCGGTTACTCGCCGTATAATAATATTATTACTACCGAACAATAATAACATGTATACAGGGGTGGTACTAGGCATTTTTACGCCCGGAGAAAATATTAAAATTACGCTCTATCGCAGACCAATAATCGAACACTCTTCTCGAACACTTTTTTCTAATAATTAATATACGAGTTGAGTTTTAACCTAATATCGGTATTTAACAATGTTAAAAATAACAAATTATTTGTTAATAATTATAAAAATTACACCCTCTAAAATTTTACGCCCGTTGATGAATCCCCGTCTTCCACCCCCTAAGTTTCGCTCATGTATATATATATATATATATATATATATATATATATGGATATTATGTACTTGGGCACTCGGTGTGTATTTAAATTTTCGCGCACTTATATCCGTGTGTATGTGTATGGCCACCCCTTGAACGTGACGGATCCATCGGGTGGTCGACGGCAGGAGCGCAAGGACGAATATGCGTACGCGTTCGCCCGCACGGTACACACGGGGTAGCGTGACCGGAGGCGTTGCGATTTATCATGTCCTGCCGCCACCGATCATATATTCCTATACATTTATACGTACTGGTAGTGGTGCGTTGCGAATGTGTGTCGGCAACGGCAGGCGGGTGAGTTAGAGTCGCGGTAGTAATGAAAGTACTAGTGGTAGTCGTGTGGTGGTAGTTTTTTTTTTTTAAAAAAAAAAAAATTCGGGTTTAATATACACAAATAACGCGCACGGGAATGCGACGGTAATATTTCATGAGCACCAAGGATGGCGAATGGAAACGGGAATGGGGACGGGGGGAAAAATAAATACCAACCAGAACGTAATCTCACACACATATTATTGTTATTGTTATAACCACCACGGTGTATACACGATAATAACGATAATAATTATGGTAACAATAATAACACGAAACGAGTATAGGATCTGTGGGAATCCATTGAACAACGCCCCGACGGATTCATTAAGTACTAACCGTCGCCATCATAGGTCGCGTTGCTGTTTCGGATAAGACTCGCCGTGCCCTGTCGCTTACTCTTACTCTCTCTTTCGTTATACATTGTAGTCGTCATCACCCTTCCCCGTCCACAGGAAAAATCGTTGGCCCTTTGAGTTATTGCAACGATTTTAAGAACACAATACTCACTGGAATTCGTCTAAATTTTTTTCTCTTTTCCTACTGTCACTCTCTCTCTATATATATATATATATATATATATGTATATCTTTTTACCGACTGAAACGGTTTGCTGTTATATGAATCGCATGCAGTAAATAAATATATAAATATATATTTATTTCGTGTTCGACCAATGGGTGGCAGGGGAAAATATTAATATATATATATTAATAATAAATTCGTTTTACAAAACAGGCCGGAAGTTAGAGACGACAATAATTCGGTGTAAAAACGTCCAAGAAATGCCCATTCTCGATGTACATATCTTACAAGTGACGTACTCGTTTTCGTAGGGTTAATTTTTTTTTTTTTTTTTTTGATGCATTATCTTGGGAATAATCATGTTAAGTACACAAAATCGCAATATTTCTTTGAGAATATGAAGGGCCTATACGTGCACTTGATGATTAATTTATATTTTATAGTCTGACCAAATGCGTATTACCACAAGATAGTATTTTATCATATGAGTAAGACTATAACTTGTAATAAAGTAATAGGTGTTAATAAATTAATATGATGTGGTAGAGTGGACAGGGCCGTCCCGAAGACGAAAATCAAGGGGGGGGGGGTAAATAATATTAGTTAACTAAAACCAAAATTGACTGAATGAGAGCCATTTCAATTTAAATAAATAACACATTTTTACAATTCATTATAAAATGCATAAAACCATTTATAATAATTTATTATTTGTTACTTTTTGAATATTTTTATGTATTTTTTTTTTTATATATATACATTTTATAAACAAGATTAAAATAAAACGGATGTACAGTTATTTAATTAAAATTGTTTACATGGTTTTATGCATTTTAACTGGTTTAAATACCGGTTGCTATTAAAAAAAAAATAAGTTGCAATATGCATGTGCGTACCGAGAAGGTTAAAAATTTGAAATTTATCTGAACATATGTATTTATATACCACTAGCTTGTAAAAAAAAATTAGATTTATTCCAACATAATCCGGCCAAGAAATTCAGTGTTCCCGAAGTTGGTGAACACACGATTAATAATAATATTTTATATTGTATAATAAGTAGTTATATAAATTTTATTCGTGTATACATTGTATTACGAAATATGTAATATTTGTTTTCCGTAAGTAAAATTAGGTCCTTCTAGGCTATAAATAAAAACCCCGACTGCCGACTAGTGTTTTCGTTGGGGAGGGGTCAGACATCCCCCCAAAGACCCCCCTTTGGGACGACCCTGAGAGTGGACCGTTGAATCGGTATCCCTTCAATAGATAGCGCGACAGTTGATAGCAATTAATTGATCGCCTACAATTATGCATAGAACGACAGTTGATAGCTTCGTACGGAATTTCGTATTATAAGTTTTTATCAATAAAATATTTGAGTATCAGACACTAATGTAAAACCACTCATCGAACTTACCAATATAGAAGTTCATAAATGCTTTGCAAAAATAAGAATAAATAAATCGAATGAAAATAGAAACACGGATGTTGCAGGGATTGAACCACAACCAAAAAAAAAAAAAAATATTCACAAAAATCAGAGTGCTAAACTTAAAAATATTTGTTTAGATTAAAATAATAGAACAAATGATGATTTTGTCAGAGGTAAAACACGTAATTTTCAGCAACAGGTATAATATCGTAGTTGTCTAACTTGATAAGACCGTATATAATAAGTGTCGTCAAATTTTTTTTTATTATTTTTATTAGTTGAAATTTAATTGTGAATTATAATATTTACCACTATAATAATTTGTTATTATACTAACCATATAATAAATTTAAATTTAATTTTTTATTACGTTTTTGTTTGATCTCTATGTCCAGTCACCATAATTATACGTTACCCACCGAACATATCCATCCCTCAGTCTATTAATAGTCACTTGATCTCATGCACATATATCTACCGCGGCTCGTGAACTATTGTTTCAATCCATACCGTGCGAGTGTACAGGACAAAGTCATGTCATCATCATGTCAAAACAAACTGCATTTAATAATTCAAACATTGATTAAATATATTTAAGTACATTGAATCAATGGTACAAATATTATAGTTTTGTTTCTGTACACATCATTGTTGTTGTGCACGTCCATACATACTACAATTGCGTACACATAGTGCACTAATCTCGTTTTATGTACAATAGAAATCCAAACACCTGTATTATAAGCCGAAATGCATGTACACGCGTCGTCGCCAAAGCCCTTCCAGCGCCTCTGTTGCCGTTTCATTAATTACGGTCTTACAGACGATATGGCGGGAATGAAATTTCGAAATCAAGGTCTACGTCTGATGGTTACGATGCAGTACAAACGACGACCAGAGGACACAATAATTCGATGAATCGGAAAAATGAAAAAAAAAATACCGTTTCGGTTGGTGCTGATGACAATGCATAATCTCGAAGAAAAAAAAATTGTACATTAATACAGGAAAAATAGGATATCGTTGCGCGGGTGCGTTAGTTTAAAACATGGTCCGATTTCGGCTTTCGTTCTTTCGATAATTATTGTAGAGTTATCCTCGACAAAGATGAACTATAGTAAAATAATTGCGTTTTCAATTCGCAATGTACTGGTATAGTTCATTACTAGAAAACGATTACACACTTAAACGACCGTATCTTCATAGAGGTGATGTGAAAAGTAGAATACATTTTTGTATTAAAATCAAATACGAATATTGAATCGAAAAGTTCCGTCCATTTTTTATACGAAATTGTATCGCTATAACCTGAACGTACGCAACTCCCGATGAATTAAGTATATCAAACTCGTATTTGATCATAAATACATTTGAACAGCTTGCTCAAACGTCTCGGTACGAATGAATCTGTCAATTTTTTTTTTACACTATGCTTAAGTAATCGTTAATTCAATCGTATCTATAAAAAAATAAACCTACATATTCTTAGAGAGCCACGCTAACTCTTCGTACTATCAGTTAATATTTATTCTTAACCTCGAAATGACGAAATAACGTTGTCCGAAATTAAACGCACGTATACTACAGGTAAAAGGTTTTCGTTCGTAATACTCATCACGGATCAAGATTCTATAATTTTTCCTTCTACACTCGTATTTTTCAATGTCGACCAATAAATATATTTTATCTAAATATATAGAGATACTAAACTTATTACGTAAGTATTATATTCCGTTCAATACGGTGAAGTACGATGAAGAACAACCATGAAATAATTAAAAATCAATTTATTCATCTCAGCTGATATCTCCTCGTTTAAAATGTATTGTGATTTTATACTTGATAATACATTGTTTGTGATTGCATGTACGCGCGCGCGGGGATGTAAAAAATATAATGTGTATAACACTCAACAACAGTATTTTTTATTTATCACAGGATTGGGGATCATGAATTTTAAGTAAATATAACGCTTTCCGAGAACATAAGGTCGAATTTACAATATCGAAACGATTACAAACATATTCCGGCTGCACTATTGTACAATGATGTTCACGGTTATATGGTATAATATAAAAAAATGGAAAACAAATAGCATTTTCTAATCACTTCGTAATAACGTAAAAGTGTATACACGGCAAAGTGGGAAGTATACATGTACTATATTATTTACCGACGGTTGATCGTTGCACGGAAATTTATGGGTCGACCGGCCCACTAGCCAACCCTGTAATTTTCTCCGGGGAGGAAGTCTTCTTATCGCTGCCCCAGCGGTCGTGTAGATCCGTATCAAACATAGAAATAGCACTACTCACGTTGCCCAAATTATACACAACTGCCTATATGTGTCCTATTTATTATATTTCACTTTGGTTTACGACCTCTGCGATTACCAGAACTCACGTTGAATAAAAAGTGTACAGCGTTCATGAGTGGGTATAACTAAACGTTCCTGAAATTGACTGAAAACTGTACATAAATACGAACGCTGGCCGACCGAGGGATATTGGTGTTCTTTTTTTTTCAACGATAAACGCTATATTATTATTATTATAATAATTTCTACTCCGAGAGTCTCAGACCTAGTGCTATTATAAATTATATACGCATTTATACATAATGATAGTAAAACAAAACGCGCTATGCCGCCGAATCACACCAGGTTGTAGGTGCCTCGGAACAAGAATAAAAATTTATCTTTTTTTTTTTTCGACAAAAATATTCATGAAGTATTATTCGAATTCGCCAATTATATTTTAATATGCGTATTTCAACTAAAGTTTGGGTTGTTTCGAAGTGAAAATAATGTATTAAAAAAAGTGTCTCTTGCAATGCGATGCGGTGATCAATCATTGTGTTCACGCGTTAAGATAAATAAACGACTTATTACTTGCGAATATTATTATTTCGCGTTAAAATTACGTCGCGTAAGATTAAAAATGGTCAATACACACAATAGACACGGTATAGTGTGTTTAAATTGAATTTGTATTCCTGTGAATAATATTTCATTGCTGAAGGCACACCACGGCTATACGATTTTTCCGACGCAAGCCGAGGATGCGAATTCGAATATTACGACGCAGACATGACAGCGATGATGGAAATCTGACCCGAGAGCCGCGATTCCTTCTGAGACGACGGGTATTAATAATGAAAAAAAAGAATTAATAATAATGATAAATATCGTACCAGTAGTGCACGCGGTGATAGGTATAGTAAAAATGGCGATTTATATATTAATAATATTGTATTCGCGGCGTTACGCTACATTATTTTGCGGCCGTAATACACGCCGCGGTCCTGTGATTAAACACCGCGACGATTATTATTTAGTTTCAATGCCACGGCGAATAGCGATACCGTCAGCGAGATCGGACCGAATCCACATGAATATTTTTGCGTATACAGAGACGTATTTATAGGGGGGGAGGCAAAGAGGGTTTGAGCCTCGTGCGATACATTTTGAAGAGTATTTTGATTTAATACGGTACCCAGGTCATTTAGGTGATAAAAAAAGTAATGATACTATTATGAATCATAATAGTATCATAATTTATGATACGATATGAGCTTAGTCCATGCACAATGGAAGAATCTGTGATTATATCTGGCCCAAGCTAATCAAATTTAAAAATGTCATAATCCATATAAAATTAGATAACATTAAACCTTACACTACACACAAAGATAAAAATCAGTTTACAATATCCATGATATTAACTCTGCAATGAAAATAATTTTAAGTATGGATTATTTCCACTTCATGCGTGGATAAAATGTTTGGAGTTGATGTGGAGAGGAGGCGTTTTTTTCCTTACCTGAGGTGCAAAATTTCTAAATACATCTCTATGCGTGTACAAATATGTTCCGCATCGAAACGTTTCTGGCCAACATGCGCGAAAACCATTTCGTCAGTGGCGGGTCCGGATAAAAAAACTTGGGCGTGTTTAGCTTCTATTACCGAAGTAAATAAATAAATATTCAGCGATACTTTAAGTACAAATTGCATTATAATTATAGTTACCATTTTCTTGATTATGTTCATTAATGCGTTTATTTTTCTATTTTTTTTTTTTTTTTTTTTTTTAGAAAATATATTTTTTAATTAATTCATATCTGTTTCCGAAGAAATTAACTCGAAGAGTGTTAAAATTAGTTTGGGGGTGTTCAGTACCACTCTTGATCTACCTCCGTCTGTCGTCTACGCGATCGGACCGAACCGATGAACGTGTTCATACGCGCACTGTAGGTAATTCGTATTTGCCCACAAACCGATGCGCGGCGGTTACTCATTTCGCGTTAATTGATAACCAGGCTACAACGAACACTACGATTGCTTTTTCAAACAGACAATGTAACTCTTATCGATCTCAACATTCAATTGTTGTTGGTTCGCTCGTCCACCCGATAACGCCGTCTGGGCTGTTACTACTCGATTATCGGTGTCGGACTCCGGCGGAACCGAATGCAACGAACACGCGAAATTGTTACGTCCAAACCCCGTAAGCCACACGCATCGGAACACGTATAAGTACTTTTGACGACGCCGCCCGCGGTTCGTCGATGGTTATCGTCGGGGGCGCATGGGCAATAGGCTTATTATCCGACGATTTTTTACAACTGTTAAACCTTGTTTATCGGCATATGATCACATGATGGTAAAACACTTGATAGTCCATCTCCGGTCCCTTGGCGGTCACCAAAGTCGTACAAAATCTTCTTTCCGACGCACGATCCCCTCCGGTCTTATGATTGTTATCTAAATTGTATCCTTCCTCGTTACTGCTTACGTTTTCTCGTCTAATTATCGTTGTACATAATCGCCCCGTCCCCAATGTGTTTTTATCAACTTAATCGTCCCCGTGAAATGGTGTTTACTTTTAATAAATGCACTTTTATAAAACAAAAATAAACAAAACGATTAGAAACGCCCTAGGTGCGTTCGTCCAGAAAGCGAGAACGTACATGAGTAGAACGGACACGTTTCTTTCGATGTCGATGAAACGATTACGAATCGCTTTACAACGAGACCAGCTGCTCGACGTGTAGACTAGCTCGCTCGTGATTCATGCATTGTAATAGGTGAAACAGGAATCGACCCAGAGAGGGGAAGTCAGCTGACCCACAGTTTTTTTACTCATTATTATTTAGCCCTTATTATGATTTTTGTCGTAACTTCATCGTAGTACTGAACAATTGTTATTTCAAAATAAATACACATTATTTCAACCATTTCAACACTTGAACGTATTTTTTATAATACGTTTTATACGTGCTAAACCTGCGACACCGAATGCACCGATCGAGTGCGCCGCGTTACACTAGGGTGACCATAATAAGAAAATAAAAAAAAACGGGACAGCTGTTACTTCCTCCCTCCCCCTCAAAAAAATAAAAAATCCTCATACATTCACAAATATGCACACAAATCTCGTGAGTTAAAGTCCAAATCACTGTTATATCATATACAATTATTTTCTTTTACCTTACCCTTTTTTAGTAAAATAACCTAATTAATAAAATATTTTCTTTTAATTGTTATTAAATAATATTTTCTCTTAATTATTCAGCAAAGTAACATTTAAAGACTATTATAATTTTTTAAACAATTAGAAAAATTAAATTTTTAATATTAAAATTAAAGTATTAAACAATGTATTGTTACATATAATTGTTCTTACATTTTTTTTTTAACAAGAATTAGGTAAATTTTACGCTATCAGCTATCTAATATGGAAATAACGAGATAAAAAGCGTCCCATTCGAAGTATGTCAGGACAATGGGACGTGATGATCAAAAAAAGGACAGTCCCGTTTTAAACGGGACGTCTGGCCACCCTATGTTAGACTCTTGGACGGGGTTTCACTTTTTGCCCAACATTATTATGTACAAACGTAGTGATTGATTACGGTTCTATTGATTCGTACGGTACGCCGATTTAATCAGAATGACAAATGTACAGGTGTAATGCGTATACAAAAAATAATATACTAATACCGATGCGCGCCGTTTCAGGGTGGATGTAAAGTATAGAAGACCACCACCAGGTTCCCGAGGTCCTCCGCGCGTGCATTCCCTGGTCGCTACCTGCGACAGACGCCGAACGACTTCTGCCGCAGTGGTAGGCAATAGACACCTGGCAAACGGTGACAACACGTACCGTTGGAAACGTAAGGAAAACATTAATCTTGTAAGCCGTGTGCATTTTTATTTTTATACGTATATACAGCTACACGTCTTATGTATGCTCACGCGGGAAGAAGTTTGCGTAGAGCAAAAGAAAAACGACCCTCATAAAAAGTTGACGAAAACTAGAAGCTCGTTTTTTTCCTCGTGCCTTTTGTTCTCTGCGCGACACGACTCGCACCGCACACGCCACTAGCGAACCGACGACCGTGATAACACAAAGATATACGCCTTTTTTTAAATTTTATTTTCCTTTTAATTATTTCATTGCGTAAAAAGTGGGTTCAAGATTTTCGAGCGATTTATTTCCGTTGTCAAAGCAAATCGACAGTGATCCGTAAACCGTACAACTTACCGACTGCACGAAACACGTTTCGTAATTGGGGTTCGAAAACGAATATGGAATGTGCTGGACGTACGCGCATGAACGTTACGCATTATATAAAACACGTGCAAACGAATAATAACTATACGGATGGGCGCAACAAAATGATCATCCTTATGATACCGTGCACAATGTTAAATGATAGGTGATCGATGCGAAAATGAACTTTGCGCGCGATGAGCTCGACCCGAGGTTTAGATTTCGTTAGAAGTCAAAAAATAAATTATCAAACGCACGGAAACGGTATACGATGGCCGTTAAAATGGACCGATCGTGATTTGCGTGCAATGAAATGCCATTTCCGAAGACACTAAATGGTTTTACTACTCGTACAGAATGTGTGTACATTGATCATTTGCCCTCACAACGCCAATGCTCGGGGGGACGGATGGCGTCGACGATTGCTCTCGGGCTCCTCCCGAACCGTGTGCTATTTATCAATTCGATTCGCGTATTTTTCGTATAAAATGTCGGTCGATTTCCTACACATCCGATTGTCCGCGGTCGGTGTGAACCGTCGAGCACGAAACAAATGTATTACGTGGACGTGACAAAATATCTGCAACGAACGTTTGTAGATTTTTTTTGATTTTATTATTTATTTTCCCCGTCCGGCCGGTTGTCAAACGACTTGCCAATTAAAGTTTACGTATTCAAACAGTGCAGCTAGTTTCGTAAAACGATCATCTCGCGGGACGTTTATTCAGATGCGTAAAGTGTAATGGGGAAAAATGAAACAGAAAAAACAGAAAAACAAACATCTACTCGTTTTTACTCGCGCTCGAAAGCCCACTGACGAATCGATACGTTTGTCACTATTATTCATCCGAATTTTAACGGTGATAGTTGACAATTTTGTTTTTCTGCCGGACGTCACCGTCTCGCCAACTACGTACGTCCATTGCGGACGGATGGGCAAAGTGTCCACCGTAAATTACCACTGTGACGTACGTCAACATGTAATGAAATTCAAAGCGGAGTGAAAAATTTCACGTTTTTTTTTTCTTTTTGAACGGGATTATTTTTTCACCGGTTGTCAAAATAGTAATCAGTGTGGGTCGTGCATATGTGCTGCTGCGCACACAACAATCGCACACGTCAGACAAAGGAAATCTCAAATTTTTCGCTCTCTCTGGTTTTTTTTTTTCCCCCCCAAATAACTTTTTCCGCCGAGTTATAAAAACGATAGTCGAAATGACAAAAGAATAAATGAAAATTTCATTTTCACGATGATAATAATAATAATAATAATAGTAATAGTAATCATCTGATATTATTGTTGTCCCGAAAATCGTATGATCTATAAATATGCACGGGGTGTGACTAATGCGCGCGGCTCGTGCTGTACGCGTAGCAGGGGATTTTCGTTGTTGCACAAAAGCTTGAACAATAGTAGCTGATGTAACTGGGCCGTCACGACCACCACCGACAATCCCGTCGTGCACGGGCATGGAAACTTTCGACGGTCCGATGTTGAATTATTATTATTATTGCTATAAATTGTACGGTTTTCGAAAGTTTCGGATAAACCGATACGTTTCGGTAAGAGAAACAAATTTCAACGCAAACAGATCAACGGATCACCGCGGACACGTTTATTGCGCACGTGTCAGTGTACGATTATTATCTTTAGCTGTCGGGGCCATACGCGCCCTTCGCCCGTCGCGGTGAAACGTTCACGAGCATTTCTATCGCAAACTAAAACGAAACGTTTGAACGTTAATCCGACGCTACCTCGTTTCTTCGAACCAAATGTTACGTAAGTACCCAATAATATCCAACGGTCAGACGTAACACCGATGTAATGCGGTGAGATCGACCGTATACCGGCGATCACGCACCGTCGATCCCTGAACGATATCGAAATCAAACTTGCATTTCGTGCGAAGTTTCACACCGCTGTAGCGCGCTGGTGTGGTATTCTCGGGCGAAACAACGCGGTGCGACGTTCGTGTGATGATAAACAATTAGGTGCCGGAACTACTACAAAAAAGTACCAGCTAATCAGCTCGAGGGGTCTACTGTGTAAATGAAATATGAGCCTACCGGAGCTACGGTAAATCGTATTGACCATTATCTTGGCTAGGAAGAAGAATTCCGCGTTGTTAATTATGTGAGCTTAAAAAACTGAACATGTAAAACAATCGTAATCTTGTAGAAAAAAAAAAAAGTTGGGTCCTTAATTTTAAATTCGAGGATGCTAATCTTAAGCTCCCCGGATTACACCAATGATCGTAACGAAGCAATGTATTTGGGATCTATTGCGTAAAATAGATGTATTATACATAGATGTATACTTGTCCATTAGGGTTTTCCTTATCTATAGATGATAGAAAAAAAATATCAAAATTATTTTTGACCCCCTCTCCCTCCCGTTTAAAAACGTGCTTATCCGTCTATAAATAAACTGCAAACGATTTCGAGTCCATCAACGAATAACGTTAACCCGTGCCAATTTGCATTTAAAGTTTGAATCAGTTAAATTTTTCAATATTTATGAATATTTATGAATATTTTCTGAAATATTGCGGAAACCGGAAGTAAATCGAAATCATAACCTAACCGATTATCTTATAAACAATAAGTTGTTCGTATCGATGTGGTACACCGATGAAACAAGTAAGTCTATGTATCGCAATGCGTTATTCCTTTGACTGGCAATGAAGTTACACGATAAAATGCGAGCGCAGAAAACGAAAGAGGGGAGGACTCCCGTCGTGTAAAATCGATTATGTTGATCCGTGAAGATTCGATAAGACATCAAACGTTAGCAAAACATTTTCATCTTTCTTTACAACAGTGTGTCACGAGCAATTACACGTAACATATGTACACACTTTTTATCTGTGATGTTCAAACCAATGTTCTATCATAATGTTAGTTTGGTCGTCTACTAATTCTTTTCAAATAACCGTGTTTTCCCGTGCATTTTATCCGCCAAGAAACGAACACGTTTCCGATATCTGTTTGCGTATACGTATACGTTTTAACATTTTACGATTGGTTTTTATTTTATTTTTTTACTTTTTGTTTTCGTCGCACAATAGATGAAATTCAGGAATATGTAAAGTACACGTATAACATTTAATTAAAATTTTTCTTCCTAAACAGATCGCGTAAAATTGGTGTAGATACAGTGTGCCCAGTACAAATACGTAAACATAAACAAAAATTGTTATTAACAATATTTCACTACAAAAACGGTTCGTCTAACGAACTAAATTCGAAATTTAATTAAAATTTCTTTTTTTTCCTTTTTTCTACTAGTTTATTTATGAAAATATTATCCGTATCATTCCTAAAAGTAAAATATTAATTATTTTTTTTTTTTTTAACTCTGAATATGAACAATAAAAATAACTGTATAATGTGTTCACATAGTAGAATGTTGTAAACATACTATACTTTATATTAAACTTTTCGTTTACAAATAAAATGTCAACCACGATTTGTTTTTAAATAAAATAGAGACAAAATACAATATAATCATAATCTGGTACAAATTATTTCCATGCGATTACTCGTAAATCGTCAGTAAAACTTTTTCGATGCGTACGCATAGGCAACAAGACGTGCATTACAAACAAAATACACCGAATTTCAAATCGCCAATGGGTTGAAAATGTAAATAAACAGTTTTTAAAACAGATAAAAGTTATTGTACTAACTGCAAATTACATTCATGGTATATTTATTTACTATTGTAATCGAGGGCACAGAGATTTGAATACAGTAGGTATAATGCAATGTAACAAATGTATGCAAAAATATTTATAATAATTATTTATTAAATTTTCTAACTCAGAATTATGGTCAAAGTTCGGTAGATATTATAACGTTATTTGTAGTATTGAGTCTTAAATGCAATACCACACGAAAACTCACGGTGGTTGACAGTTCCGTTTAGTAATTTGTATAAAAATAAAGAATAGTAATAACCTCGTCTATTACTTAGAGGATACATTCTATTGTCGTGTTATTATGCATTTATAAGCCCTAATGGAACGTTTTACTTTACTGACTTGAAAAGCCAAAAAGATACTCCTGAAACGATATCGCATCGTATTGAAATACGTGGTGAATATTATTTTTGCATAAAATCCGCCACAAAATAAATAAAGGAATCGAAATAACAACAATAATAATATTTTATTTTTTATTTTAAGAACAATTTTAAATATATTGTATGTGTACATACATAATACAGACTATGATAAAATTGTCTGCATGAGCAGAGTTTTTTGAAGAGACAATAGTCCGAATTTTTTAATAAAAAAGAAAAAATGTTTTCGTAAATTAATTGATATTGGTCAGACACGTTAACAAAATAATATTTCGGGGAACGTTTTAAGGTTTTCGAGAGCTACGATTACATAAATTATAAACAATTTTCCAATTGTTAAAATTCTACCATTCTACCGCTACGAATTATTCAACTACTACTGTATTTTTATTCTTTTCTGTTTATATTTTACTTTTTGCATGTCATTGTACCGGTCGTATGTTAATCACTGCTTTGTATATTGGGCTTGAACCGTTGAAATAAATAAACAAACAAACAACGAATACCGTTGGCAGGGAGAGGCGTTGAACCCTTAAAGTACCCCTGTATACATACTTGATAATACTTTTTAACTATAATTTATACTATTATAAGTACATCCTCGTACTCTAATACTATATAGGAATATATCGCTAGTTATAAGAGCCATTCTCACAGAGTTTGATGCGAGGTTATATTGCTAAGAGTTTTGAATTTATAATCTAATCTTTTCGGTTGTACCCATAATGATATTTTGTTGCCGACTAAAGTTAAAAGCAATAGTAATATATCTAGGTACATCGCTTTATTGATTATAAATGAATGACTGTACAGTTATATAACTGGTCGTAAAAAAAAATTTGTTGCCGTAAAAGTAGTCGTCGATTTTGCCTTGTGCCATCGGCGGTGATGATGATTTTAACAACATTATTGCTGTTATTATCGTTATGATTATTATATACCGTGTTACAATAAAAATTATATACACTGTTTACCATCTCGTGCGAGAATAATTTACCTAAACAAGACGTACATATCCCCAGCCCCTTAACCAAAGATATCCTAGAAAATTATTTTGCAGATAATTTGTTTGTCATTTGTTTGAATTTGTTTGATAAATATCAGAATTTGTCCGATAATATTTTTTATACAATACCAAAAACTATGAGTTGGAGCTGGGGACATATGTCTATAGCCCCCACTTGTCTAAATAATTTGAATGTCTCATTTTTTTTTTTTAAGATGGATTTTTTGACAATTTTCAAAACCTTCACTTTACCCCCACTTTTGTTATAAGAGAAAAACCTGTTTTCCCGTGTCCCCAGCCCCCACTTTTTAAATATTTAATTTTTTTTTTTATCATCGCTTTGTTTGACATTTGTTTGAATTTGTCTGACAATTTTCAAAACCCTCACCTTACTCCCACTCCCATTATAAACAAAAAACCTGTTTTCCGTGTCTCCAGTTTTTAAATATTTAATTTTTTTTTTTTTACCATCATTTGACATTTGTTTGAATTTGTTTGACAGTTTTTAATATCTGTACTAGAATTTCACTCCCACTATATGAATAGTCAAAAAGTTTTGTTCTTTCATTTTCACGTTTTATACAATGCATATCATAATTTTGGTAGGTAATCTAAATGTATAATATTGATCTAAATTGGTCAATGTATTAATATAAGATTTGGAAATATTGTCTGTATGTATTACACATCATAAACCATAAACCATACTATTAATACTTGTATGTAATCAGTACCGGTGTGTGAATAAAATGTACAGGGAGACTTTTAACTTCTGTTCAACTATTGGCTACTTATATACATTTTTACTTGAAATATTAATATTTTATTTAATATGTGTAAATACGCCATAATAACTGATTGACTTAGCTAAATAATTCCGATTATTGTTAATTATATTTTTGTTAGATAATTATTCAACTTCATTGTAAGTAAATAATTTAAACTACTGAAAAAATATTGATAATATTGCATCGTTTCTTATATATACCTATTATAAATTAAATTCGAACTTCAATTAATTAATATTCATTTTATAGATACAATTAAAACTGATAAAATAACAAACTGACATTTATAGGTATATTTTTCGTCCAATAACTCATCTAATGTATAATGTTTTGATTCCATATTTTTAATTTTTAACAAGAACACGGCAAGTTAACGAGTAGAATTTTGCACCGCCCGGTGGCATAAACTAGTGATAGGCGTAATCGAGATATAAAATCGAGATATCTCGATTATCAAAATAATAATTCGATTATTTAAACGAGAGATTATTTCGAAAGATATCTCGTTTATTTAAAAAAAAAAATCAATTCTTGATCTCGAAATGTATATCGAATGAAAAAATATTTCGAATGATTTTCATGAAACGAAGGAAGGAGGGAGGAATACTATTTTGAATCTTCGAATAAGTAAATACTAGTTGTTAACTTTGAGTCTTTATATTTTCAACTCGTTGGACTGGTTTTTAGGCAAATACTGATAGGCATACGGTTATTCTTAGTTATTTATATTTTAAAGTTTGACATAAATATATAGCTATAATTTTTTAATTACTCAACCACAAAACAACAAAAACTTCTTAGAACGTTTATAAATAAAATTAGATTATATTTATATTTATATATTATATTTCAATTGAACATTTCGAATGATTATTTCGTGATATCTCTTGATTATAAAAATGTCTTGAATACTAATATTTCGAATGTTGAAATCATTTGATTATGCCCATCACTAGTATAAACTACTGAGACTAGGGACGTTGCAATACTACCAATACCAATAAAGTATTGATACTATTCTTTTGATGCAAGTACTTTTTGTATCGGTACTTGGTTTCGATACTTTGATTGATAAAAAAATACTGGTATCGAATGACTAATATCGAATCATTTACTAACTGCCATATTGGTTCAAAATTCAAAAGTACTCGAATGGCCGAATGGTATCGTACAATAATTCATTTACAGTAAAATGGTTTGCGTGCGTGATGGAGGATTTGTTTACATAAATCAGTCATCACACTATAGTCTATACTCTATACCATAGGTTTTTAACCGGGGGTCCGTAGATGATTACTCGGGAGTCCACGAGGTAGCTGTGATGTTTGATTCCATTTGCTAATACCTATCTCTGTGAGTCTCGATTTTCTACAATGGTCACAATAAAAACTAAAGCAAGAAATCGAATGGACATTAAGGACGATATGCGTGTTTCTCTGTCTGATACGGTCCCAGATTTCAAGGCAATATTGTAATCAAAACAACAGCAAATGTCACATTAAAACTTGGTTTTAAATAAAAGAAAAATGATTATTCGCAATAATTTATTATAGTATTAAGTCTTAAATTTATCATTAAAAAATAATTAAAATAAAATTTTACTTATTTATTTATATATATAAATGTATTTTTTTTGAGAAGGGGGGTCCGTGATTATATTTTATGCTCTAAAGGGGTCCATGGCCCAGAAAAGGTTAAGAATCTATGCTCTATACGATTACATTGTTATATCCACGGACAAGAAACCACAGTCCACAATACAATAGCGTCAATAGGTTTCCTCTTAATCGGAACGATTATTCATATCGATCATTTTTATATTTTACTTTTATCATTTTTTTTAGTTCAATTCGATACCAAGTAAAAGTATCGATACTTTTCTTTTGATATCACGTCCCAAACTGAGACTAGTCTCACGGACTCCATACATAAACCATTATCGCTGTGATTCCTCCCTCCGAAATTTTATATGCCATCTATAATATTAGAATTGAGACTGTTGATCGATCGTCTCATTCGTTTTACAACCACGTTGTCCGTTGTTGTATATATCATGTATCGCAAATATTGTAATTTTGTAGAATATCCACAGATTATTATAGATGCAACTGGTTCGGTTGTAAAAAAAATTATAAAATTCGGATTAGAAAAAACAAAAACCTTATTCTTATATTAAGCTATGGTGTATGATAGAAATAAAACTCACAGCTTTCCCAGTCAATAATATGGTTAGCGAAAGTCATAACACAATTTCTATATCTAACTAGTTGGCCAAATGGATGGCCTGTAATGTTCCTGGGCCAAAGCAAACAGTTTGCGATCAGTCCTTAGCTCTACTTTCTGCAATAGTTAAGAAATTCACACAATATTCATCTTTAAAAATTGATTTAAATGCTTGCCCGGATATTATAACAAACAAATTAACTCGAGATTCTCGTTGGTTACTTTAATGTTTTATAAAGCTGGACTTAGCATATTTAATCAAACTGGCAAGTAAATGGCCTCCATAAAAATTATTACAAAGGAAGGTTAAAGAAATTATTCTTAGAACAACAGGACGTTTAATAAAATGTAAAGATATAGAATAAATTTATTCTCTATTATTAGAACTTTATATAAAATACGAACGAAACAAGAGGCATTAATCGAAATTTAGGAACTGAAACTGCATGTGAAAAACATTGGAAAAGATTAATGTTTATTGAGTCAACGGGCATTATAGAACTCGATGAACAACTAGATGAAATAATAGATTATATAGGAACGGATACATAACATTTGTTAGAAGAACAAGTTAATAATAACCAATATGAAAGTCTATAGGAAATCAATCCTTTTCAAAAATGGGCAGAACAAGTATTAGAAGAAAGTAGTGCTTACATACAAGAAGCGACAGGTATAAACGCTTTATACGCTTCAAAAATTATTCCATACATAATCAAAATGATGAAATTATTACCATTATGGTCTGGTATTATGGTACCATTCTTTGGTTATGTAGAGACTATTTCAAGCACTGCAGCAATTAAGTCCAGTTTTAATAAACTTAAAAATATAACATTCAAGCATGAAGCATTACCGACTGATCTTGAAACATTTTTGGAAACACGTGTGTTATATTTGTGTTGGGCATCATTATTAAAATCAGCAGAAAGGTTTCCACCTCATGTAGTAGTTCATAAAGTAGGGGCTGGTGACACGGGAAAACAGGTTTTTCCCTTATAACGTGAATGGGGGTATAGTGAGAGTTTTGAAAATTGTCAAATAAATTCAAACAAATGTCAAACAAAACGGTCGTAAAAAAAAAAAAAAAATGAGACATTAAAATTATTTAGACTAGTAAGGTTTGTAGACATATGTCCCCAGCCTCAACTCATAGTTTTTGGAATCGTATAAAAACTATTGTCGAACAAATTCTGATATCTATCAAACAAATTTAAGCAAATGACGAACAAATTATCTGCAAAATAGTTTTCTAGTATATTTTTGGTGAGGGGTCTGAGGATATGTACGTACCTACAAGTAATAAATACAGCTGCCCAGTCGATATTATTATCATTATTTATATTATTATTGCGTACTGGCTTCCGTCGTGAATGAGGGTTGCTGTTGTATGATAGAATGGTTTTGGAAAACGATCGGAAATGGCCGGTGAAAATAACAACAGTTGAATACAATGCAACGACGATAACAGTTTATTGTTGTTCGTATACGAATATACTTATGCAAATAATAATAATAATAATAAAAATAATAACGTTTTATGTTATATGTGGAACGTTCCATCATCATCGTCCACGGGGGCAGTCGTGATTCAGGTATAAATGTTAAAATACGCGTATCACATTGAACACAAGAGATCCTGAGCGGCTTTAGACGGGGTGCGCGCGGTCGACGATCGATTATCACAGTAAAACCCCTTCGGCAGCGCGAGGTTTTCCGGAGACGTTTAATTTGGGGCGGTCCTAAACCCGCGGACCGAGCCGGGGTACGGGTCGGGAGTGCGCCGCGTGACAGATTACATTTGAATAATGCTAATCGGTCGTCCCCCACATGCTATTATTCGCATTTTCCAATTACGATTTACGAGTATTTATTATTATTATTGTAATGTATGCGCACGAGTGTTCGCATTGATTTGACGAAAAACAAATATTATTTTTCGGACAAACGTAATACGGTATGCGTGCATTATGTTGTTCGTGGTTGTGCGCGCGCGTAGTTGTTGTACGCGAACACGAGTTCGTCCGCTGCAGGTGACGGGAAATAAATCATTATCATCTGTAGTCCGATGTCCTTTTCCGGCCCGAAATACTACTGGTGTCTATTTTCACCAGACTTTTATTAACCCTTTAATATTTATGTCGGACAGCCTATCTAAGAAGTTAGAGACTGTACTTCTCGAAAATAAAAAATATGCATAGAAATGGATGGAAAAATAATATCCTTCACAATATTCGGTGACGATATCACACTCTTAGCCAATAATGAACACGATTTGGAAAGAGCGCAAAAAGAAACGGCGAGATGCTTCAGAAAATATCATTTTATTATTTGTTGAAAATCTGGAGCTACGATGCATCAAAAATGATATCGATCCGTAGCATAAATATCCACGCAGGAAATCGGCTGCTTGAATAAGCGTGGAATGTTTAAAATACCTAAGAAGCTTATTTAACCGAAATAGCAGAAGGAAAATAAGATCCAGAATCGTATAAGCAATGTCAATTTTCATGAATAATAGCATGAGTATTAGGGTGAGGAAACGCTTCATAAAATCATATGTATGGAATGTAACGCTATACAGCTACGAAAACGTGATACTAAATAAGGCAGAACGACAAATCCTCGAAGGTTCTGAAATATGGTGTTGGAGAAGGACACTGCGAACGAGTTGGATAGAACACCGTACCAATAAAAGCATACCCATTGAAATAAACGAACGCAGAGAGATACTCAAAACCATCAAAGATGTTGGAACATGATTGGACTCATATGGAAGCACAAAAACAAACTGGTTTACAGGATAATAATTGGGAAATTTGAAGTTAAGAGAGACCGAGGACGTCCGAGAACTTCATTTGTGGAGTAAATGATCTCCGATGCTGGACCGCTGGAGCTACCTAGAACTGAAGAGGTAAGATGGAAACGAAGATGGAAACAAAGAAGAAATTCACTTTTATTTATACATTTGTTTTAAATAGTATATATCAGCTACTTATATTTAATTTTATCCTTGATTTATAATCTTATAGTCCACTGTCAGTTAATCAATACTGATCTCGAATTTTAAATATTTATTTATAATGTACGTATATAACTGGATTTGCTTGTATTTCAAACGAGTATAATTTTACTTTTTACTCGTACTAAAATATTTTTATACACGCTATTCATTTATGCAACAAATTACGCTTTGAGGATATCATCTTATAAAAATTAAAATACGAGTATATTAAAAATTCATATTATATCATACATCCTATTCCGATGTTTAATCCCTATACGATAAAGCATGTCAATTGCATTTTGTAAATATAAGTCGGTGGTACTCTGGGTTGAATATTTTGGGGGCAATAGCCCATCATGGTATTTTGAAAGGGTAGCAATATTTTCCAAGGTGACTGTAAAAAAATATCATGTGACATTTTCATGCATTCACGATGAAAAATTATGTACCCAAACATAACTACTTATATTTATATGTGGTAGTATCGTAAAATAAAATATAAATACGGATTATTGGTATAAATATTAAAATATTAATACACTTTAACATTAACATATTAAATAAATGATATAAATACTCGTATATTAAAAAGTGTATCTTATAATAATTATATAAAATTTGCAGATAGGTGTTGTTCGACCAGCGATATATTAAATTTAAAAATATCAAATCTCAAGGGGGCAATCCATCTTTCCCCTTTATTACCACGACTGGTAACGCATAATGAAATCTGCTTCTAATGAAAAACAATACGTATACCAAAGCATTACGTTTTTCATTTCTAATACGTCTCACCGATACATATGTGGTGACGTAAACAACGCACCGCAAATCGTCCAAGTTGTTTACAATATTGTTAGTGGATAAGGGGAAATCCCATGTTCTAAAATATGCGATGATTATCTCATTAAAGTAATTTCGAGAATGTTCTAGACAATCGACGCATATATATATATATATATATATATATATATATATATATATATACCGGCTGGTCAGACACTTATTCTATCAGTCCGTGAGTACAATCCGCGACACACCATGAATTACACTCCGCGATATATTCGGCAATTCCTCCGCAATTGTAACGCGTATTCATCTCAACATTCGTTTTTTTTTTAGTTCGGGGTGTAAGACAAGTACGGTAGTTGAACAATGAAACCATTATTTCAGGGGGGTTTACAACCCCTTTGACCCCCCCCCCCCCTTGCGTGCGCTACTGTTACAACGGACGATTTATAATTGACGAACAATATTTTACGCATCCGGTATAAAACCATTTGTTGGTCTGTACGTCGTTTTTAATTAATATTATTCGTTGAAATTCAAATAACCAAAATATTATACGAGAACTAATGATTCCGTAATGGTAAAAAGTTATTCCATCATCATATTATCATATATTATGCTCGTACGCGTATTGATAGTATTGACTATATTAAACAGCGCTGAGTAGATTAGTCCTCTTGATACCCGAGTACTATTCGCATACCCTCGTTTTACGGGTGTACATGAATATTGTAATGCATTCATTTTATTAAAAATAGTACCCTTTTTAGGTCGACGGGAACGAGAAAAATGTGTCGTTGAGTTTGACTTTAATTTATATATCAGTATTGTACAGCGAAGAAGTTAATAATAATAGAATGAAAAAAAAAATGACACTAATATCGACCCCGTGTCAATGTCATTTACTCGAACATTATTTGTCATTTCAATGTGTCCGAAATAATACGCCAAAGTTTATGATAAATTAATAAAATATAACATTGTAACGATAACCAAAATCCTATCAAGACTCGTATTACGCACATTTCCTCTGCGCTGCAATACGGTCAAACGTTAAAATTAATTTGCTTGTTCGCAATCAATCGATTCGTTTTCCGACAAATTAATAGGTTTGTGTGATATTTTTCGTTTTCCGATATCATACGCATTTCACATAATGATTTATTCAAAGATTGCTATTTTCCGAGCCATTTTAAAGGGGAAGAGAGAAAATCTGCCCCCGGGCGCAAGATTTTTAAGGTGTAAAATTTTAAAATAATGTAGGTTCCATTTAGAGTAAAAAAAAAAATTCTGAATTTTAAGAAGGTTTGACCCGGGGCGCAAAATGTCTTAATCCGGCCTTGGTTATTGTAGTTCGAATAATGTTGCAACGAACATTTTTAGAAAAGCGAATCGTAGGTCGAAACAGGTTTAAAATATAGTAAAAAATATAATACTAATTATGTATTGTTAATATTCTAGTGCGACAATTTGTTTAACAAATTAAAAATAATATTAAGAGTAGTTGAACCAAAGAACCCAGTTAACACTGGTTAATTAATACAGCAAAGTTTTCGTATGAATATCATAATAACCTACACCCGTATATTTCCGAAACGTATACAATAACATCTGCGTACATTGTATTACGTTAATATTGTACTGATAAATGATGACATTTTATGTAATTCGCGAGTCACCGTTCACATCTTTGATTTTCAAAACGTGAAATGTGTTTTTATTCGAAACATCGATGTTGTTTTTTCGTGGAGGAACAAATATAATTTGAGAAAGTCAACGTCTAAGGTTCAGAAGTTTAACTGATAAATCTATTTGCTATATAATTGCCCAGTGAATGAAGCAAGTCCATTTTTACTTTCTGATGTCTTGTTTTTGATTAATAAACAACCCCGTACCTTCGTCCCAATATAATATAACATATCGAAATATAATTGTAAATATTTTTATTCTGATACAGTATAATAATTAACGTAAATACGTGCACTACAATTATTGCAAAATATACCTGTTCGTTTTTGTTCGTTTTTTATGCCTATAATACCAACGCTATACTAATTGCTGGTAATTACCTAGGGCCGAGTAGTTAAAATTAAAATTTTAAAACGCTCTAAACTGAAACGAACCAGTATTGTTATAAATAAAGTAAATACTTCATAAAGCGTTAGATAACATAAATCATTTGGGTAGAGTATAATATATAATAATAATAAATGAAATACTGCTGTGCATAATCAAATATTTATAAACAAAGGAACATGATACCATTACAGGCTTACGGTCTGATTACAGGCATTACTGCGAAGTACTAAAGTCATAAGAAACGTAAGAAACATCAAACACAACTAAAAAATAAACTAAATTATTATAGTTTCGGATGAGATTTCTTTTTCAACAATGAAAATACTAATGAACCGATTGTACACATCGTAATTTTTCTATATCGAGGTTTCGGAAGCATGGAACACTGATCAGATGGAAGTGAACCGGAAACAACAAGACAGTAGGTATGCTGTTTTGCTATCGAACATTTACAAATAATGTTATAAACACTATAATATGAAACAGACTGGGATTTAGTGAAATATTTACATTATTTTAATTAGACATACCTACATAATATGATCACTTCCTTTGAATATATATTTTTTTCAATAATTATGTGTACCTATATTATTTTATATTATTCTTCAACATAAATATAAGTACCCTTAATTACATTTTCTTTTCAAACGATTCGATTTTTAGAAACATCTACTGTTATTCATAGAAAATTTGAATAATTTGATAGAGGGTTTACGCAAACACATCCATGAATACTAAATGTATTTTCTATTTTGAAATGAAAATAATATTTTCTCAAGATTACCACTCATGGTTAACACCTTAAGCATATCAACATCTATATATGGGCTTTAAAGTACAAATACTCAACACTGTAATGAAATAATAATCATTGTAATTGATAGTCAATGGGAAGAGATTAATTTTCAAACATTGGAAACAAACACAATGTAAAAAGTTTTTCCCATAATACGTTCTTTATTAAAAAATATTACCCATTACGCATGGAGTGTATAGTAAACAGACATTGTTTGATAAGCTTTAGAATCCGAAATGCTCTCAATAAGATAACTTATTTTAGGCTTTACAGTAGTGTTGATTTTTCAAAAGATAACGATCACACATCAGCCAACATTTGTATCGTTTGCACATGAAAGCAAGCATTAAATCGTAGGTAAATATCACAGCCATTTCTGGTGTTTAAGCAGTTTTAACTTACTGATATAATTTTACCGGCGAAATTGAACTACCAATCAGTTGGGATTTTGTAAACATAATTCTCGATTCGGTAGTTTATCAAGTAATTAATAATAATAATAATACGTTGCGGTTCTTGTATGTTAACTTTCAAATAGAATTTGAAGCAAAATCGTTCTTTTGATACTCAAGTGTATAAACTATATAAAAATTGTGTACCATACACACATTATATTTAGAAAAACTAAAAAAAGTTATACTCTTTCACAATCGAATTGATTGCATTCTTACCATTAAAATGTACCTAGACTCCTGGCGATATGTAGGTGTATTTTATATATTATTATGCTTATGTCATTAAATATAAATTTACAAAAAATTAAGAAGTATAATCAATATTAAAAAAATTATATTTTATTTTTTCGTCACTGCATGAACGTGTATATGATAATCAATCTCATAAGTTAGTCCATACACTAATGTAGTCCGACCTTTAATCAATTTTTGTATTTAATAAAATATTATATAATATACTTCAGTTGTGGTGGTATAGTTACCCAAATAACTGTAACCGCGTGTAAATTAAATACGCGTTTTAACCGTTTATTATTTATACGCAATTTTCATTATGTAAATTAATCAAGGTCACAGAATGTATGCAAATAACACAATATTATAATATTATATCGGCATGTGATATGAATTTCATAATAATAAAAATGTTATCAATATGATAGAGACATTTTTTACAAAATTTAAATGTTGTAAGCCGAGCTAATTTAAGTCAAAATTAAGTTTCTAAAATACCCCGAATTTCGTGCTACGATTTTTTCGCAGGTACCCGGCGTTTCCTCAGTCCTCATCGATTTTATAATAACTATAACAGTATAAAACAATTTGTTTTTATAGTGCTAATCCCATTAGCCGGATATTATTTCACACTTTACAGTAATATAATTATTGATGTGAAAAAAAAACAACAGCCATTAGCTAGAGATAATAATATAATAATAGTGTCGAAAGGGAATACGCTACGGTTCAGCCATCCCGACGAGGGTGTAAATGGTGGTGGTGATGGTTGTGATGGTAGTGGCGGTGGTGGTCGTAAGGTTTAGTCATGGTTGGTCAGCAGAGGTCACCTGCGACCAAGGCAGTGGCAGCGAAACGCAATATTATATATTACATATACATACACAGACGTACGTATAAATATTTATATTATTATACATAACACACACGCAGGTGTATAATGTATGGCGTACTTTTAGTATGATGGGATTAACAGGACGGTCAGATGGAAGTGAAAGGACAAAACGCTATCAGAACTTCAGCACGTTTCAGGGATTAAGGGATTAGTACTATTCGTGTTCCCAGCGTTTATTGGTAGACAATTAGCTTCCTTTGTGAGGTCTGCTGCGGAGGTAGAGCCCTCGAAATCGTTATCCCTTATAACGTTTTTGCTATCAGATGATATCATATACGAACGACGCGTATATAGGGATACGTACACGCGGTACCGTCTAGTAGTCGGATTCTCGTCGTTTTCGAAATACACACCGCACACGTTGATCCGTTGTGACAACACCAGTGGCGCCATTGTGGGATGGGGGAAGGGTGCATATTGGCACCCTTATGTTTTTCTGTGTTTTATAGGCCTCCTTTTGAGTTGACAAACGCGCCTCATCGATGAATTATGATACGAAACATTTATAACGCGTTCTATGCTTAAATTGTAAAATGTTCAACAGTTTTGTTTTCGTTAGTATGACAATGTAGTCTAATCGAATTCGACAACGATTTGGATTCGTTTAGTTATCGAACAATATTTCATAAACCTTCTATAAGCCAATTCATACACCGGTGAATAAAATAAATATGTATTATATATTTAATAGATATGTGTTAGAATCAGGGATAGAAAACGTTTTTAAAAATGTTATTAAAAGAAAAAAAATGAAAAACGAAAACAAAAAAAATATAACGAAATCAAAAATGAAAACGAAAATAAATTATAGTATTATACTATTATTATTTATTACGGAAAAAAATATATCTGTTATCAAAAATTTAATAATTCTGATAACTAATAGGTAATTGTTGACAAATAAAATATATTAATACAATAGGGCAATAATTAATTATAGTCCATATGGCACATACACATAGCAGTGGTGACGGTAAAATTATATTATCTTTCACGACGACGATCATGGATCATAGTGTAATCTATAACATGGTTGCCACTTCAATTATTATGATTATATTATTATCTATTGATTTCAGTAGTTCATTAGGAATTGATTTTGTTTTATAATTTATTATACGTACTCATTGTCCCATTGGCTATTATAGTAAATTGTAACAATAACATAATTTTATAGAAATCTGAAATAGTGTTTTATTTTACGTCTTTACTTACTCCTTAGTCTTTACTCTTTATCAATGCAACGTTTTAATTCAAAATTTAAATTTTAAATATTATGAATAATTAATTATAACTTAAGTGCATTTCTAAATTCAGTATTTGAATATTTATTGTAACTATAATAAGTTAGGTATAAGAAATAAGAATATATAAAAAAAAACAACGGTTTTTGGAAACAATTTAGAAAAATAACTTTTTAAAAACATTAAACGTAAACGATATTTTTTAAATCAATAAACAAAAACGAAAACGAAAAAATCAAAAACGTTTTCCATCCCTGGTTAGAATACAACGCAAATTATGAATAAAACAATGAACCCGTCAAAAAAAAAAAAGAAAATTGACCCGTTTACATTTTGACACCCTTATTAAAACATTGAAACGGCATCACAGTACTGATGTGGATCGCGCACAATAAATATACATAAAACACCATTATATAATAAACGTAATGAAAAGGAACGATCACGTGTGTTGTCGCAAAATGACAAGTCGCTATAGCGCAGCAGTGTTTGGTCCCTCAAAACGAGACCGTTGTTTTGTATTAACGTTTTATTGTCCAAGATAAAAGAAAAGTAACCTCACTCCGTAGTGGTACGTGGTATCATCGTTATTATTATTATCTGTTTTTTTTTCTTTTTTCTGTGTCACTCGAAAAAACTTTTATGACTGAATACGTCGAGTTTGCACAATCATTTATTCCAAAACTTGTTTTTTAAACGAAAAACTTCTACAGAAAAACTAAACTATGAATTTCCTTACCAACAAACGTCATCACAGCGACGACTTATTTACAATTTTTTTTTTTTTTTAATTCTCTTAAGATGCAACTTAAGTTTTATTTTTCGTAAGAATTATTGTGTAATATTTAAGCTTTATGTCAAAATCTATTCGGTCTTGGTTGAATTTATGCATCTGCTTATTTAATTCATTAAAATTCTTGACAAGTTTATTAAATCATTACGGAATAAAAGTTGATATATTTTTTTCCCATGTAACGAAAACTTTTTTCAGCAAATTTTAATTATAAAGAAAAATAAATATTTTCTAAACAGAATAATATTATCCTGTTCGAATTATACATTTAAAACTTCTTCGGTTCAGCCCGACCACTGCATGTACATTACAATTATACACAATTATATATAGTGTTTAAATTAATTTTTTTTTTCAAATCTCGACCGTGGAAAACTTTATAATATATTATTTACTGATAGAATATATCTTTTGATGCATAGATTTTTCGTATCTCGAGAGTATCCAGTGTTAATGTTAACTTCTATTTTTCAAATGAAATCTCATTTTTTCACAAGTAATTATTCAGGAGATTTTCTGGCATTTTCGACGAAACACATAGTAATTACATTTGAATCAATAGTTTCGGATTATCTTAAATATAAAATTTCCTATGAAAAGTATAAGAAAATAACAATTTTGAATAATGCTGACCGTCTCGAACGAGACATTTAATCACGTCGAAACGAACGTGATCGAAACTCTCGTAAAAAATGTCCGTTCGAAGTATGTTTGAAATGTAGATGAAATGTCGATCAGTCATTATCAAAAAGTTTTCATTGCTCATTTGATCTTCTTGCGGTAGTATAGTATAAACGACGCGCCAAGCTCATCACGTTTAGCAACGCATTTTCGATTTTCGTTCAAAAGCTAAAAGTCCACAAACTTGAATAACCGCGTCGGCTACGTTTGGCTCCATTTCGCATTCCAAATATCTCTGGTGACGTATACAATAACGTCAACATTCGTATCGGTGACACTGGGATTTGGTGGCCGGCAAGTGAAAACCGCGCTAAATACTGCTATGGTGTACACGTGCACATCGTAATGCGTTCGCGCGGTTCTCGTCACCTGTCAGAGCGTATACCTCATCGATGGTTCCCCGTCAAATTGTGACATGCCTCGTACAGTGTTAGTCGAAAAGAAGACGGGCGCGATCGAGTAGAAATAATCGAATTAGTCGATCGTCGAAAACAATCGAGACATCTCGTTCGTTAACACAATAATCGATTTTGTGATTTTTCACTCGAATTTTTAGTAACTCGACTGCTCGACTAGTTAACTATTATTTAAAACATTATTATGGAATCCAGAATTCGAAACTCCGATCAAAGTAAACGATTTAAAGAATAATATTAGTTATTCGTTTGTTAGTTGTTATTTCGAGCATTTCATTAATCGAAAGATTGACTTCTAAAAATCTATATAGCCTAATATTTTTAAATAATAATATAAATCAGTTTTAATATCATTTAATTTATTATTAATTTCTATTATATACGTGTAGAACGATTTCAATATTAATTCTTATTACGTGTAATACTTTTCCTGATTAAAGTTGGTATAAAGAAATATAATGATGAAAAATGGGATTATGATTTATGGGCAGTCTCAATTTATTTGATTATTTCGAACTATATCTAGTACGTCGATTATGAAAATATATCGATTAGTATTCAATCAATGACCAATACTGTATCAATTGAAAATATCGAGCGAATATTTTGAGTGATGTCTTGATTATGAGAATATATCGTTATTAATAACTGGATTATGAATATAATTCCATTACTCACACCATTAAATCGATCCGCTCATTGTTTTGTGGTTATTGCGATACCGTGACGATAAATATACAACCGCTTTGTGCAGATTGTCGTTTGATGTGATCAGATACCTTGTGGACTCGTTACAAGTACGCGTCAGCTACATTTTAGTAGAACTCGTATCGCCGTCAAATCTTCCGCCTGGTCGCCGGAATTTTGTGACGTTATAATCATTCTCATTATTATTTCGTATGTTTACCATCTGGCTAATCATTCGAAGTTTGATAATTCTTGATCATTGTTATTCTATATCGTATTAGGTAATTTACTCTTTCATTTTTCGTATATTAAATATTTTATACCGTGTACGCACAGAATAATATTAGCATGTCTCTTTTTGTTATTATACGGTAGCGTGTTTATTCCATACCACGTTTCGGCCGGTAATTCTTTTAAAGAAATTATATTTTACGGTCGCCCTTTCGATGGAATGCCACTTAACTGCAGTCGATTCAACTTCGTCAAATTAGCTTAGGAGCCAACCACCATTGTAGAAGCTACTTGGCTGTAAACAATCAGGATTTTAAAAAATGCATTATTCGAGTACAAAAAGAGACGAACATACTTAAAAAAAACTGTCACACCGAGTACGTGCTAAATAATTTGTTATTTTTAAATATCCAGCAGTGCGAAAACTACGATGTAGGGACTGTCCCTAAGCATCACAATACAATCACACATCAACATAACAGCGACGTGGTTGAATATCTGGTAACGGAATTGTATCGCATAATACGCCGCTCACGTTTTCGAAATGTTATGCATTATACAAGTACATACACGTATACAATCCGATCGTGGAACAGCTTTATCGTTTCATACGTAATAATTGAAAAAGGAGAGTACAGCGTGCATCGGCCACGGGTCCGAATAAAATCGATAAGTACTATTAAACCTTCACGTTGATTAGATTTATTTACATTTCTCGTTCCCTACTCGTATGAAATATTCAATTTAGATAATGTGTTGTAGGGCGTATTGGCAGACTCATTTTACGATACCATCGTGTGGTTGCCAAATAACATCAAAGAGAACGTGTTTCAAAAATCCGAACCCTCTTTTGAAGGGCAACGCGTTCGCATATCCGTGTGCAGAATGGTGCTATCATTATTTTGATTTTTTTTTTCCAGCTCTCGGTAATCCTATATGTTAATTTGAATGGGGAAGAAAAACATGGTACATCCCTAACCGGGAGAATTGTAAAAAAAAAAACACCTCATGCATTATCGACGTTTTTATATAAGTTTCGGCAGAACCGAAGAAAAATATTTCACGTCACCGGTGATAAGTCCTCGGAACGGCCGCTGCCGATAGGATCAATCGTATTTCATTGCGCTATCGTTTCCGCGGATCGGCCTAGTTGCGTGCCCGTCGACGTTTTCGGCTTTTGCTCCGTAAAACCGCCCTTTGGCCAACGAGTAGTATATTAAGTTAAGTGCGCAGGTGCAGCGTGTGTTTTCGTTGTGATACAGAAACGATCGACATATAAACGCACTGGCACCGCCATACAAGTAGCAAGCAGATACGTCCCTTTTTCCGCGCACTATGTTACCCCCACGGGGCCAATAACGACATTCCAACAAGACGACGGAAATGTACAAACGTCTAACACGGAGTCTTCTACGCGCGCGTACACACACACACACACACACACACGCGCGCGCGTGTTCATGTACACGAGAACGTGTACGAGAGAGAGAAAACAGAGTTTACAATTTAGAGAGAAGTGTGTGGACTTTGAACGAAAGCGAAGCGACGCCCCAACGATTACTGAGGTGGCTGAACGTGTCTCGGCGACGACGTTTTACTTCGTAAAACGTTCACCTTCGTCGCGTCCCTATAACTTTGTGACTCTAATGAGGGCTCAGCAGATGATTAATGGGTTGCGAACGGCGCTGGCCTACCGCGACGACTGTTATAATGGTGCGCGTTGGCAGTTATTGGACCGCCGAGTTCGCCTCCGGAACGCCTTTGCCGTGGCGCCTGAAAATTAAAAATAAAGAACCCCCTCCCCCCACCCATTACGATGATACGCATATTACACATGTGTGTATATATATATATATACATATTAAAAAGGTGGTACACGAATGTGTTCGAATCGATTTTCCAAAGCGGTATACGTAAATATTACACGTCTACGCTCGTTCGAAGTGAAAAGTGACCTTTGTATGCAGGTGCTGAGAGAAAGAGAGAGAGAAAAAAAGTCGGACATGGTTGGTGTACAATAACGGAACGGGAAACAAAAAGTTTCGTTCTGACGGCAAAAACGAAACGAACGCAAAAATCGACGGAGACGACGGTGAAAACGAGCGAAATGAATCCGGTCGTTTATTTCGCTCGGATCGGATTCGAGACGCCGTTACCGGAGCTCGTCTTCTTAATCGCGCACGATGTAATACACTACGCCGCCTGGTGCGGTGCGCGTAAACGGATCCGGTCGCACGTCCGCATAATGTCTTCCCGTGCGCGTGCCGTGACGGGTCCGCCGGGAACGCATTTTGCGTTTCACGTCGATACGCGGTACATGCACGTAAACGCATCGCAAGTCATCGAGACCCGAAAAAGAGACGTCGAGACGACGCCCCGGGGGGGAGGATAAGACCGTACCGATCATGATTTCCGTTCCCCGTTCGTTTCGCCGTCCACGCGCGCGCGTCGTTTTCGTTTTCCGGACGAAATTTATGTTGCGCAAAAAAGCAATCGAAAAACCTCTTAAGTCGCGCACGAACACATGCACGTCGCAGGAAGCGCGGTGGTGTACGTTGACGGTGTGTGCGAGCGTATGTGCGCGGTATCATAGAGCGGTTGTAATAGCGGAGGGACAACGGACGAGGGGGCGAGTTTATGTGTGTAAAAAATAGAAGAAAAAAAAAATAATGCAAAGACGTGCGCTGCATCTGAATAAATAATACCGCGTGTCTATAACGCCTAGTGTCGGAGTCGTTTTTTCCCCCTTTCGCCCTGGCAATCGTGCACCGATCCTTACCACTTAACCCCGTCCATTGTTTGATTTCCCCCCCCCCCACGCACGCGCTCACCTCGTGGCCGTCCGGCACGTTTCGTTTGTTTCGCTCGGGCCGCGGAAAAAAAGTCCCGCGGGCGTTTTTCCAGCAACACAAACCATCAGCATTTGATTACCCGGGGAAGTTCCGTCGAAAAACTCGAGACCGTACGAGTGCACACGCGGATACGTACGCCGCCTTCGGTGTTCCGTTTGCTGCCGTGACTTTCACCACACGACTTTATCGACCCCTGGAGTTTATTACAATCTCACGGAAAACTCGCACGCGCGCGCCAAAGTCAAGCTCACGAACGATTTCACCACGTCGTTGGCCCGCAGAAGCTTCGAAAACTACCCCATACGTTTCCCCCCCCCCCCCCCCCCGTTCCATGCTCGATCTGTACCGAAAACGTTTTTTGACCGGAGCGCAATAGGTGAGTTGATTCCAGAGAACTATTTTATATATGTCGATTCCCGGGCCATTATTGGGTACGTACGAGTTGATTCCCTATTGTTGTATATCAATTATCAATAGTTTGCACGGGTAAAGAGTTTCGAATGTCACATAAAACTCGCTCTTATGCCAACCGATACCACTCGCGAATTTACGAAAAACAAAAAAATCGTTCAAGTATTGTTGCGACCATTATCAGTTATGCTAATAGAAATGAATATTTTATTAAAATTTTGAGTAAAATATATAATGACCCGGGAATCAACTCGTACGAGACAGCCACCCGGTGCACCGGAGACCAAAGTCGCACTCGATTTGTATGGCACGAAATCCGTGAGTGAATAATAAAACAGCGTCGGTCGAGGTCACGAGAACAACGATTGTTTGCACAAAGCGTTTGCGCTGCTGACCAATGTCGTGAAGTACGGTTGGGATTTGTGCGGGAAATCGTACGTTATTTACACGTTTAAAATCGATTTTCATAACGCACGCGTGACATCGTCTTTGACTCCGGGGCGCGGCACAGGCTACGAACGTTTATTGAAAACTAATTGTGTAACGAGAAAATGTTTACATATTTCAGGCCCTCGGATTGGGGGGAGGGGGGGGAACACGACCACGACATGCGACACGATTTTACATCGTAATTAATAGGCATGCGCAGGAATCGATATGCAACTGCGTTCAGAAAACTGTTTTTTTTTCCCCCATCCCGGATTATGTTTTATGTTATGTTATATTCGTTTTCATATTTCCTGTTACCACAGTGCAGCACTGACCAGGGCTCGGATGTTCTAGCAAATGCATATTTTTCTTGGTTCATTCTAGAACATCTAAAGTAAGATACAATTATGTTTCAAACTACTTGGATATCATACACAAAATTTAATTTTGATTTTTTTTTTGCATATTTACTGGTTTTATTGTTACTTCGCTAATTTAGGGCTTATAGTGCTATTTCTGGGAATATTTTCACATAATACAGGAAAAAATCACATTTTGCTGATAATAATGATTTAATTAGTTATAGTTTTAAAAATATTTGAATCATTGGAAATAAATAGACCTCATCAATTATTATTTAATTTTTTCATCGACAATTTGATGTACTAATAGTTAGTGACTAAATAAAATAATTTAATCATAAGTACACTTTTACAAATATATTTAATTTATTTAACATTTTTGTTAAGTTTATAATTCAACCAGTCCAAACGTCTATGAGCCCAAATGTTTGTGAAATGACATTTCATTTTTTTTCTAATATATTTATAATTTTTTCAACATAAACGCATATTTTTTGATTTTTCGTGCTATTTATAACACATATTTTTGAGTTTTTAAGTGCATATTTAAGAGCTAAAAAATAACATTTTTAGTTCTACAACTTCCGAACCCTGGTAATGACTAATGACGAGTACATAATATCGTTACAACGACAGAGTTCATATATATATATATATATATATATATATATATATATATATATATATAAATATCATAAACTCGATTTTGGTTTAAAAAAACCGAGGTTTTGATTGTTTTGTAAAAGAAAATCAATTAACAGTGTTCACGCGTTCAGCTTGTTCTTAGTAGTAACATTCAATGAATCCGAAGAAAACAATTTATTATTTGTATTGAACTCAATAAGTAAAAACTAAAACGTTGTGTTGCGCTCTAATACGTTGCTGAATCCGTGATTTTTCGTCCAAATTGAACTTAAAAGTTAGTTATCGAACTATTGTATATTGTAGTTGGCTACTGCGTTATTGCGGACGACGAATTTTTGCCAATGTGTACACCGAACGAAAAGACAGTAGAAGCTTACGGCATAAAAATAAATCATTACACCTGCAAGTGCAACAATAATGCATTATATCACGTAGCTAATATTTTGAGTTTTTTTTTTCTTTTCAGTACGAACAAAAAATTGATTAAATATTAATTAGAATCACGTTATTTCCTTCAAAGGTTGAAATTCTTATAACTTTATGTAACAATTAGATGTGTTTATATAATAAGATACATAAAATGTACAATTTGTTAATGTTTAGATATAAGGTATGCATACACGAGATATTTCAGTACTCATTATAAGTTATTTATTTGAAAAATATAGCTTATTCGAACATCTTATTAACTTGAATTTTATTTTTCATTTTCTTATTAAAATATAAAAATTCACAATCTGTAACGTAATATATGTATTATAACAAGCAAATGTGATCTTTAAAAATATTTACATCACAACATGTATTACTTCGAAGATAGAGGCTGCCCGGTGGCAGAAGCCTTAAGGAGAGAAATGAAAATTGGAGATTTAATAGACCCTTGCATCATCGTCTATTTAACCGAAACAGGTGATTATCTGGAATATTTTCTCCATCTCGAACAGATATAATTAGGAAGATATATCTGGGTAATTTAAAGAGGAATATTAATCGATAACAGTAAATACTATTGATTCAATGGTTTCCAATCGAGGTCTTTTAGGTTAAAAATTTGATTTTAAAATATAAATTATGACTCGGAAAAAAATCGTAAATCTAATTTGGTAATCATGACGGATATCTTATGTGATTGTGCGTAACACGCAAACATTCAAGACAATCGGAACAGTTGACCGTTATCAGCGTTTTTTTTGTACACTACTATGAGTGTATAATAATTCAAACACGTTTTAATTGCAAACCAATGTAATGGGGACTAACGGAGGACGTTTTAAATTGTTTTTTTTCTAATTCACGACAACGCTTTAGTGTTATTGTACACATGCCAAAATATAGTACGTTCCGGCGTCGGACTGTATACGTTAGGTCCGTAACAGTCAGATCGTTTCCATTATGATATTATCCTTCGGGCGTAAATCCTATATGTTACCGATATTTCAGCCGAATTTCGCAACGAACGCTCAACGTACAGCCACCAACATATTGGCAATAGTATTACAAATCGCAGTTTTTATTTGTACTGCGTGCATTCAATTCCACTGCACTGGTAGAAAAAAATGAAAAAAAAATCACAAATAATGTATAAACGAAACGGAAAATATAAGTTAATAGAACACGGAATGAAAACTTTTGGATTCAAAATTGTTTTATAAATCACATGTTATAAATAATAAGTTTGATGAAACACTCCCTGGAGCTTTAACAAAGAACAAGTAAGTATATTGTATATGTTCAAAACTCGTCTCGATAAAAAAAAACATACTTACTACAAAATCAATGCAAATTGATTTTTTTACGAAAGTAGGTACTTTAATTACAATATACTCATATCATGAATATAAATTTAGTGTTTAAATGGATTATGTATAAGTAATTTTATACGAACATGTATAATTTAATTGCTAGTTTGATAAATATGGAACGGTACGGGATTATTAATAATTTTTAACAGTTTTTACTTAAAAAAAGAATATTCGAAATAGCTGTTTATATACATATAAGAAAAAAAAAAGAAAAAATATTGTTTCATGAATAAAAACGCAATTCTATTTTATTACACAAAATATTACGGACACAGTGATTAGATGAAACGACTTTTATCCTGAAGTTTATTTGGTTATTATTTTTAAAATACATATATCAACGGTTCTCAACCTGGGGTCGCACTTCCCTAGGGAGACGTGGTAACATTTCAGGGGAGGCGTGAAACATTTTTAAAAAGCAACGAAACATGAAAACGTAATTTATGATTATTTTTTTATTTAATCGAGACGATATTATGTCACAATTAATTAAAGAAGCTATGTAGTGTCAACCCTCTAAATTCATATCTACTTAATAATAACAAATTTGAAATTTAATATTTAAAAAAATGAATATAATATAATTAATTTTAATAATTTTAAATTATAATAATATTCTATTCCTAACATAAAAACTCATTTAACATTTAAAATAACATTATTGATTTTCATATTATTATTTTAATCCAATAACCAACATTAAAGGTATGATGTATTTATTAAAATATATACATTTATATATATATATTATACACTATTCGATGGGGGGGGCATAACATCATAAAACAGTAGAAAGGGGGCATATGCCTCAAAATTTTGAGAACCCTTGGTATATATCAAGTAATCTGGACGAACGATCGTGCTCGGAATAGGCTGCTGTGCTGAACAGAGCCAACAAGATTATCATAATCCTAACACGTATTCTAGCAATGACCATAAAGTTTTCGAAAGAGCTCGAAATAATCCAGACTGTATAGTGAATTAAGTTATTAAAAGTTATATTGGCTTGAGACGTTTCCTTGCGTACAGCTACGTCTATTATAAATACGTACGATTTGAATTAAATTAAATTTGTGTTTTAAAATTTTCAATACGTTCTTTTTTTTTTTTCAATCTCGATCAGCTTCCCCATCGGCAACGGTTGTGACGCACGTAAAGGGAATCATATACATACATGAAATTTCGTATTTTCATAGAACACGTGTGCGTGTTATCCCTGTACATCGTATAAGGTTTTAGTGATTGTCGTAGTCTACGTCGGAAACAGAAATGTCCCTTTTTCTCTACTACCCGCTATTCGCTTATTCACTACCCATCTCAACTTGTCTCTCTTCGTCTATCTTTCTTTATCTATATCTTTATCTGTGCATTAGTTTCATGCGCAAACTCTATCGATGTGAAACACAAGACCTATGTAAACGGGCGCGATATTAACGATACCGATGAGTGGAAAAAATAATTCGACACAAAAGCCGGCTGCTCTTGCGGTGGACAAAAAAAACAGACGACCAACGAGGTGAAATAATAATACAAATGGATATCATACGTAGCGAAGGGAATTACTGCGGGGCTAAGTTTCTCAGCAAGTTTGTTTATCTCGTCGATCATTGGATTGTTCAAAGATTTTCGTACACCCTCGCCGTGAGCTCGTGCGTGTGTATCGCGTCATTTCTGCGTTATACACACGAGCACCCTCTTTTTGGGTATGTGTCTGTCGTTCGGTGCAATTTAACAACTGCCATACATTATACGCACAACTTGCGCGCATCCCCGCGAGACAGACGGAATAATAATTAAGACATATATATGTATATATATATATATATATATATATATATATATATATATATACTATATTATATGCAGTAGAAGTATATCCCTCGTGCGGTAGAGGGGGTGGGTAGGAAGATAGCTGATGTTCAACTCGCGAGTGTACGTTTGAACCATTGACAGCGACGGCACACGATCTGGAAACTTTGCCTCGCCGCGCACACTCGTCATAATAATTATTATAATACTAGTAGTAATATATTACGTATGCACGATTACGCATGTTGATGTTCCGTCCGGGTGACTACTGCTGCCGACAGAGGCTTACGAACGAAGCGGGTTTTTGATACAAACCTTACGAACGACGTTTAGGATTTTTAAAAGAAGTTAACATGCTGTTAAAAAAAATAATAATAATAATTTTTTTTTAAATTTAATTCGCATAAGCTTTTGACATGGGTATGTGTTGTCACTGGAATTCGCGCTTAGGTTTTGTCCGAAACGTCACCCACTGGACGTGAAAATCGTCTTATGATACGCACAAATGAATTAAATGCATCGTTCCCCTAACACAATTTGTCGTACGTACAGTATGTTTTCTGAATCCCACTAATCGTTTGCTTAAAAGAGGTTACGCATTCGTCTATCATTGTCTAGTAATTTTAAACGATTTTTAAATAATTTTTTAAGCAATGGCCTAACACAGTGGTTCCCAAAGTGTGCGCCGCAATGTCTGTACAAGGGCGCTGTGCCGCCATGAAATACTATCGGGTCTAAAATTTTCCTTATTTATCATGCAATGACTTGGGGAAGGGCGCCCTGAAAACACCATAGATCAAAAAGGGCGCAACTAGTCGAAAAAGTTTGGGAAGCACTGACCTAATCAATGAAGCCGAAGAATGATTTTCTCTGCAGGGTAGTATCATTATAATACGAAATGTCTTAGAAGAATTACAAGAATTTGTATATTTAACCATTGATGCTCTGATATTTCTAATTTTTGGACTATGTATGCGGGAGTTATAGATCGATCAGCGGTCACATTATAAATTGGACATCTGTTTTTTAAAAATACTTTCTGATATTGGGTAGATTGAATTCCACCACGTTTTACGACATTTTAATGAAAATACTCTGGCGTACCTAGTTGTTTTTGTTCATTTGATAATGATTGTTTTGCATTGACGAACTATTTTTAAATTTTTAATTAAATTATTATTATACTATTTTATAATGTTGATACACCATGTTGGTCTAACACAAGACTAATAATTATTTACTTCTTCATTTAATTACTCACAAAATGCTTTATCTCCATTTCGCATAGCATAATCCTATACCCAAATTCTTTTTTTATCCATTATTGTAAATTTTAATGTCATAATTGGTGAATGTATAATAAAATCAAATTAACTATGCAAATACTTAAACATTATAATAAATACTTTGTTGATAAAATTAACGATCCACTCGGTCAAGAGTACTTAACAATACAAACTAATAAAACAATATAATACTCGTCTACGATTAAACGAGCGAGCGATATTACGATCAAACTTTTAAAAGTAATAACAAATCTATGATAGGTACTCGTTTTATTTTCAATAAACAAGTACATATGTACCTAACATAATAATATTTAGTTTTATTTTTATAAAATAATCAAATTATCTACTCAACACTGACAGTAGATGCGTAAAGCCCAATCATGATATTTTTATATTTGCACTGCAGTAATACTCAATAAATAATATTTAAACAAATATTTTGGAACGCGTGAATATACTAAAATACGTGAACACGTGTATCAAGTATACACGAATACAAATGTTTCATTCAAGTGTTTATGAACTCCGTGTTTACTTACGTATTAATTAACGTGTTCAACCGAACCTCTACTGACAACGATTTGTTCAATTAAATTCATAGTAAAAATGATAGTCGGAATCAAGCGATCGTAAATAATTTATAATTTATACTATGAATTTACAATGATTGAACAAACCGTTATCAGTAGATGTCTCGATTGAACATAAATCATTTACGATCGGTTGGTTCCGACTATGATTTGACTATATTAATTTACTACGTAAACCGTATGTCGTTGTTAAGGAAATTATGCATTTCACTAGTTTGTGTTTTGTACAAGACATATCCATGTACCAACGTATTCGTGGATGTTCAGCAACAAGAGTGATATCCTGCAAGAGATTTCGGATTTTGAACACGACCTTCAAAATGTTTTTATTAAATTCATATAATCTCTTTTCCAATAACAACAACGTTTATAATCCGTGTGTTAACAATAACAAAAATGGGGTACAATAATTATTACTAATAACATGAAAATCTAAAAGAGGCTATAACCCTCCGTGATAAATAACATCTAACACCGTGTCAAGCGCACGCGTTCCATCCGTCTGCCAGAAAGATATAGACCGCATATATAATAAGATAGTCTTTACATGTACAATACACCGCAAAAGTCCCCCAAAAAACAAAATTGTCCGCGAATGAAATTACGAATAGGACTAGCACTCAACACAAGTATATATAATGATATGGAATGTTTGAGAAAAATCGAATATAATGTAACATTAGATGTCGGCACTAACGTTTTCGTTTTTATTTTGTACTATTATTATTACTTCGGATGCTAAACTTTAATAGGTAGTAATAAACTAAAACAAACAATATTAAAACAAGCGATTTTATATAACTTTTAGTGTATTTTTTTGGAGGTATTATATGTTTTCAAATATCTTAATAAATAATTTATAATTCACTTCCTACATGCGTGTAGTACCATGCGCAAACAGTCAAACGTCGACGAACGTTATAAAAATCTCGAAAGAGCACATTGATAAAAAAAAAAAAAACATAAAATAAAGTATAATACGCTGTAGAGAAATTAACCTTTTAATCGACCAAAACCCAAACTCGTTTTACCTTTAATCGATAATTACATTTTTACAAGTTTAAAATGATACATGTTCATCGAAAAAAAAAAAAAACATAAAAAAAGTATAATTTACATTTCCGAGTTCAAACTAAAAAAATGTACGATGGAAAAATGTCTCGATCCGCATCCATTGTAATATAATACGCAGCATTTACTGCCCGCGTTACAAACACGTTAGGTGTACGTTGTTAGTCTTCGTCGAAGATTCGTTTTCAGGATATCCAAGAACCAATATCTAGAGAACAATAATTTTTTTTCGCGTACGAATTCACCGTTGTAAACTTATGTTATAGCCTCCTATTGTATGACCGTATATCGGTTAAATTTGAACATCGTAAAAATATTATGTACGTCAAAACTCGATTATTATGAATACGTTTAGAAGAAAAAAAAAAATCACAAAACCCTATAACATGTCGTGTCTCGTATTAAGCGAACAACGTTACGCATGATATTCATGGGTGACCAATAATACACACGATTTGTACGAGACCGTTGATAATGGCTGAAGGATGACGACACACTTGGACACACTTGGAAGTGGGGGAGAACAGCGTTTACATTATTGACGGAACCGCCGCTATACCGCTACCTCGGTACATTATAGGTTCATATTTGACTACGATTTTTTTTCACTCGTTTGATTTTCAACATCACTTGACTGGATTGAGCTCGATCTCGCCACCGGCCAATCGGATCTTCCGATCATCCACGTGGCCATCCGACGTCGGTTTCGCTTCACAGCAGCGCTCCGACACGTACAGCAATGATCCGTCCCATGTACCAACGCGCAGTTGTAGCGTAACGTACAGCGCTCGGACGACAAGAACGCGTCGCATCGATTCTAAACAAGTCGCACGAACCATAGTTCTACTTGATTTCTATTATAACGGCGTTAAATGTATTGTTTATCTTTTCGGACTACTTGTATTCGTTCGGAATAGTGAATGCAATAACCGTGTTAAACAATTATGCTCATGTTTGTGAAGCCAGAGTTCTGTTTGGGAAGGTGGGTATTGTAAAATGATTGCATTGTAACATACTAAAACTCTTAGAGACTTTTTGCACCACCAATCATCAGATCGAGTTGATAAAATAATCGAAGTGCTATAAGTCGGCGAGCTCAAGGTTTTTAATTTGAAGTTTGAAAAAGCAACACGAATAAATTACCCTTTTCGTGCATCCTGTCCTCGTATTATTTGTAGGGCTAAACAAATATTTTGGAGGCGGTTAAGCCTCCACGGCTCCCATCAGATTGCACCTGTGCATGTTCAGGAGATCGGAGTTATTATAACAGGAGTTACTCGGTATTTCCGTGCCCCCCCTTCCCATATAAATACTGCGTACATTTTATCACGTACTGCGTATCGCGCACATATCATCCGAGAGCCTATTTTCGTGTAGGACAATACCGTACGTGTAGTGTTAAACTTTTTTTCGTTTTTTGTTTGAAAAAAATAATACAATAACGTATACGTTTTAAGAATTTAATGGCCGGGGGGATTTATTTATTTATTTTTTTATTCGTTCGACGCGACCGAAACTTAAGAGGAAACGCGTGTTCTCGTCATGCTTCCTCCGGGACACTCGAGCACGAGTATATATGTACACGTAAAATGTGTATTGTATGCGTTTCGTCACTTGTACGCTGCAACACATTTCAAAGTCTGAACGGGATTCACGTATTCGCGGCCACGGCGAATAATAACACAATAAACGCAGTCCATTAAGGCCGTGCGAGTTGATTAAACGTCGAAGGCAGCTCGTGAACTGTTGTTTTTATTCGCGCTCGAAACTTCTTCGATGCATACCCGCCTTGCGGCTGTACGGGTGTGCGCGAGCGATGTGCGAGTCCGCGGCGTTTTTGTGCACACGCGGGGGCGCGATTGTGTCCGTGCCGTCGGTGCGCGTCGTGTTCCTCGTGACTTTCGAAAGTATTCCGTTCCCAAAGAGAAAAACTTTTTCAAGAGCTTTTCCAGCTCTGTTTAATCCGACTCATGTTTTTTTTCAATGCCGAAGTTCGTCCGACGCACAAGCGCACCGAAAATTTATACAATTTTCATTTTTCATCTTTTTGGGTCAAGCGCGTGAAGTTTTAGCACGAAAATGCCGGTGAAACTTCCCCTTTTTACTGTTATTTCGCTACCTAACGGATATGAAAATCCTGACCGGACATGTGGAATACGTATATTTTATTTATTATTTTTTTTTTTTTTTTTTTTTTTTTTGTCGAATAGAAGTATGAGAAATAAAAACGCTATACTTTGTTCTTGCACGCATACATATTTATAAATGTATAAATGTATAGTAAATAATACGCACTTGAAAGCAGTACACTTAGAATCGACTTTGAGCTATTGTAAATACCTTACGAACTTTGCCTACTGGTTTCGGTCTTGTATGAGACTATTTTTTAAATAAAATATAATAATAATAAAACCCATTTTCACAAACTATTAAAACCATAACCACCACCACACCACGGGAATAGCATTTAACTGCATTTCTATGATAATATATTATATAATAATATAATATATTGAACGTTCGAAAACGTTCAAAAAATGATCATCAAGCAGATTTCTAGTATCGTTATTATTTAAATAAAAAAATAAAAAATCGATTTACGAAAAAATTAGCTCGTTGACGGTATATGCGTCCCGTATGGTGTAGGTAGTTCTATAACTTCTATAACTATTTGAAAATAATGGAATATAAGCACTTGCTGTATAGTTCGAAAAAATATCCATTACCCGATAAGTGGTTTTTAATGACGCTGTCAAACAATCCTTTCAGAGGAAAAGAGTATCGAAAATTGGGGTGGAAGATTGAAACATAATTTAATTATTTGCCCTCCGCATGTAATGGTTATCTAAAATATTCGGAAAGAGAAAAAAAGATATTTATTTGTCGGCTGGCTTAGGGTTGGCGGTAGGCTATTGCGACCGCTAGGGTGATTTTTTTTTTATGTTTTTCCCGGGGCTTAAAATGACTCACTTTAAACTCTTATTTCAACATGATATCTCCCCTTGTTGAAAAATAAATTCCCTTTACACCGACAAATATGAGGCGACCCTTGGAAATTTGTTACGATTATGGTTTATCCGTATTTTATAATATGTTATGAATATTATTTTTAAACTCCATCTTATATGAAATATCTAGGAGTTTTATCTTGATATTCGTGTACTCATTGATTACGTCCGCGGACGGTTGTGAAAGGTTTTGCTAGTTTCAAACATTATCCTAATGGTCCCCGACGACTCTCATTGGACCTGTCGCGTGATAAAACGGGATGCTATGCCATAGATGCAAATAGACTTACATATTAAGGGATGTTAAAATTAAGTATGTCTCGTCAACACGTAGTTTTGATTTTATATACAAAATAAAATATTTGGAGTCGGTTCAGTGTTCAAATGTTACGAACACAAATCAAGAATAGTGGTTTGAATTTTGTGGACGTCTAAATCTCACTAACTCGCTCCTAGGCGCGTCTATGAGCACACGTGGATAGTGCGAGGTTGGCGAACAAAAAGTAAAGAGATTTACACGTTCTCGCCGACGTTGGGACCTAATAATTTCGGGAGTTTACGACGTGTGTTACTTTACGCTATGTCCCCGTCATCGGTATAATAATAATAATAATAATAATAATAATAATAATAATAATAATGTACACTCACCCGCACACGGATTTATATACACAATATATGTATAATACGAATAACGTATAGTACAAAGGGCAAGGCGATTTACAACGCGGCGGCGGCAACGGTGGCGTTCGTCGTCAGAACAAAAGACCGCAATCGTAAATTTCAGCGACGCATAGTTCTAAATTCCGACCGGAAACGTTTCGGGTGGTGCGGAAAAAGACGAAAGGAGAGAGAACGAGAGAAAGTGCAACGGTTGCAGAGGGTGTGTACGCGACGAAATGTCCTTATTATTGCGTCGTATACCCACGGTTTTCGGTTACACTTGTCTTCGGTCCGGAGGAAATTCTCCGGACAAATAGCCGGTCATCGCGCGCTGACCCCGCGACATTTCACCCTATTAAATCACGCGCGCGAATGCGGAGGGCGGGACCGGGCACTGTACGCGCGTGTACGTTTGATCACCGATGATGCGCGCTCGGAAGATTGACGCGACCAGCGGCGGGTCTCGTGTCACGCGCGACCCTCGCAGATCCGTTATCACGACAACAATGTTGTGCGAGTGCGTGACCCCGTCGGTGCGTGGTCGCAGATCGTGTCTCACAGATCGTAACCGTACTGTACCGCGTTCGTTATAACCGAGGCCTACATTTAAAGAACAGAAGCTTTGGTCTGTTATCACCCGTTCGACACTTTTTTTGACCAATCGTTTTGATAACATTTTACAATTTTATGTTCAAGCAGGACTGTTCGAAATACTTAACAACGATACGCGTTTCTTCTTGATTTTCATGAACTCAGTGATTAGATTTTCAAACGTTAATTGTTCCGTGGCATCATGATTTATCACCCAAACAACGGGTAAGCATTATTTATAATTAATCGTATCCAAATTTAAAATATACCGTCCGGTACACGAATAAATAATCCATAATACGAGTATTATGTCGCTCATTAAACACTCAATTTTATAGAAAAAAACAAAATTTATTTTCGTTTTTCGTCGGTACACGATCACAAAGGAGTTTTACAGATCTGGTGTGGGGAAGGGGGAGGCAGTAATAATACTATGTTCGTGGATCAGCGATTGGTTTTACCGTACGTATAGTATTGTCACCGGCGTGTGTATAATAATAGAAAGAGACTTGCGCGACGAAGTCTCGTCCGGAAGACGATGAGGCAGCAGTTGCGTTCGTGATGGGAGGTGAACCTGTCAGACACAATTCACGAGACGTATATTTCGATGCGACAGACATGATGGGGATGTATTTTTTTTCGTTTTGAAGACAATCGGTTGATTCGGAAAACACATATGGGCACCGCATCAACCCCTTTTCACGCCCACTTTTTCAATTCGTGTGGCGTTTTCAATACGCGGCACACATGGCGTGTTTTTTTTTTTTTTTTGTACGTGCCCAGAGATTACAGGATAAACCTATTACGCAATGCATTGTTGTACATGTGAATGCGTGTGCACGTGTGCGAGTGTATACAGTATACTTTGTATGTGTGTGCAAGCGCGCGTATTTGGTTTATCGCGGGGGTTTCCTATGCTTCGTGGGGGGGCGCGCGCACCACTGCGGGGAGGGTGAGTTCAGAAACTACTTAAAACCAGCAACCAATCTTACTAACGCAATTTTTTTTTCCCCAATTCACACTTCAACACACCTAAGCACATTATATTGCATTTTATCGCCCGGGGAGCGTTCAAATACGTGCGTTCAAATAATACTAAAGAGGAAACGTATAGGCAACGCAATGGGAACTGACCTATTTTATTTTATTTTGTTTTACTTTTCATCTTGCGTTCTCGAACAGCAGTAGAAAATAATAGTTTTATTAATTCGCAAACACGATAATGTTCGTATGTCGAGCTAACGATTATATGCGACTCTTTCTAATGCAAACTACTTTTATTACACCCAAATATCGTTATGTGCAGAACAAACGAAATTCGAAACTTTTCTTTGTACGAGACGGTAGGATTATTTAAATGTACACGAAATATCTACAAACGCGTATCTAAATTTTTTTCCTTCAATTCTCATACTTGAATATGTATTTCAGACAAAGTTTTTCAATCGCCAATGTACATAGTTTTAAATCTCTTTTCAATTGTTCCGCGGAATTTGCAATCGTTTAACTAAAATACGCAGTCATAATTTCGCTCAATGAATTTTCCAACGCAACGTACAATTGAAACGAACGAAATGAACGAATCGTAATAGAAATATGTAACATATATTTTCAAAAACGATTGAATCGCTATAATCAACAATAGAAAGATTACACGGGAGATGAGCGGGTCGATGGAATTGGTGTATATGAACTTATATATAATATATAAGACATACTCGTATACAGGTATATTTTATATGTTTAATAAATAACTGCACTAAAAAAAAAAAAAACTATTCTAATTTATAATCGATTTACCGTAGGGCTTAAGATTGACAGGATATTTTTCAAAGCTTATAAATAAATAAACATATAAATTTATAACTAAATAACTTATACATTTTTAAAAGATTATAAAAACGATTGGACATCAAGTATATTAAGTAAAAAATATTTGTATGAGACGCTATTTGTTCTATTTTAGTTCCACTTTATCCCCATATAATTTTTCGTGTATAAAAATCACGTACACGGGAACAGAAAAAACCAAGGAAATAAAATCGCTAACTATTCTAATTGGTTAGTGATATTTACTTGAAAATATGATAAGAAAAACCATCACACTCTTGTTAAAATTAAAATATTATATTTTTCATTATTTTAGAATATTGGAGGTCATACGTGTCGGTTTATCCATATGACCATTTCGTGAAACATCGTGAACCATAAATAAAAACGGAGTCGAAGAATACAATTCACAATAATTGAAGTATTGATGAAATCTTCCAGCCCCTTTTGGAATTTCAACCCATTAAAATAATGGAGTATTTTGAAATATCCTCATAAAATGAATCAGAAAATTGTGCGGTTTTTGTCAATAGAGATCATTTTGGTGTAAAAATAGAAATCGAGCGGTTTTATAAGCCAACGCAATCAATATGAAGTTGATAAACGTGCCTAAATAAATTTTCAAAATTAAATAAAAAAATCAACATAAAGAATGTCAATTATATATTGTATATGAATATATATTAAATTACAAAAAATATAAATTTTCATTTTAAGTATGAATTATATAAAAATAATTCAAATTTACTTAGAATTTTTTTTTTTTTTTGAAGTTCAGCCAAAACTGTTATATGTTGATAATTAAGTATTCAAAAATATTGAATAATATTTTTATTTTGTTCAAAAATTTGTTGTAAATCATTATCCTGCAGGACTTCATGTAAATTCCTATAGAAAATCTAACTATATGTAATACGTAAATTCAACTTTGCTAATATAATATATTATTCTATTCATTTTTTTTCAATAAATGTGCATGTTTAATTATTAACTACTCAAAAATGTTTTCATATAGTATATTATTATAGTACCAAGTATTTAGTACGTGCATTTTGTAGGGTAACACAGCGTGTTATAATGTTATTTATTAGAAACGATTTAAGTGACGTATTACTGTTCTTAGGTGAAATACAGAGTTAGAAAGTTATTGGAGCAAAAAAGTAATTTATCTACCACAGTCCTTCGTCATATGGTTTCTAGCTATCCCATTTAAACTTTAATCAGTTATGGTAACGCATTATTATTCGTTATAGTTGTAATAATAATAATAATAATAATAATAATAATAATAATAATGGTTTATAAAAAGTCTTACTTTTAGAAGTTTATAATTGGATTGTTATTAAATCCTGAGTTAAATAAAAATATATACTTTATCAACTTATAATCAATTATATTATGTAATTCTTTGAGCATATAGACAACAATTAAATAATTTTTAAAATACAGATGAACGTAATGTTAAAAATATAGAATAAAATGGATTAGTGTTTCCAAAGAATCGACCAGTATTTATTTCTAATTACTTTTAAAAAACTAAAAAACTGTTGGTTATTTTTCCCTTGACGAAACTCATACCATTAAAAACGTTCCCTATTTTGTTCGAAAACAAGAGGTGAAAAAAAATTAAAATTAACCTACAAAGCCTCTGGAGGACCGGCGAGCCTTATGGATGATTGGAAGTTTTAAAAACTCGTTTCCCGTAATCAGATTATCCCATCCGGGCCATTAATCATTATAATCTGGCAAATACTTCGCAGCCACGCCGCCGTTTTGGAAATGTTTTTCTGTGCCGCGGGAAGAAATGTCCGGAGACGAGTGTAAAAAGTTTGACATCAATTGCTGTGCTCTCACCACCGCCACCATCACTACCATTCCGTCATCCGTCACTGACGAATGAATGAGTTGGCTAGGCGCGGGCGAAAACACGGCGACGGGCGAAGCACACACGCGGAAACTTAGGGGAAACTTCCAGGATGGTTTTAAATGAAAGTCTGACAAATTGCAACGTGGTCAGTGTACGAAAATCAACCGTACATGGTCTTTTGTTCTTGTTTGGTGGGTGACTAATTTATCAAAATTTCCTAGTATGGTGTGTGCCAGTGGTAATTCGATTTAGACTTTTGCTGTCTGTAACCGACGTAAATCCAAGGGGTTCTGCTGGAACACGAGAAAAAGTCCGAGGGGAAGGGATTTCCGCTGCAGAGTACCTATACAGAGGCAACTGGCACGAAGTAAAAGCCGAATTTCGAGGGAGATTAATACCATCAAAAATATAATTCTTTTTAGAATTTAATTTATTTTACTTGGATGAACATTTATTATCCATTTAAAATAAATGCTATATTTTATGTAAGTAACTTTTATCTAAAAAAAAAAAAAAAAATATATAGAGATTTGCAAAAAAAAAAATTAAAAATAACAATTATAATTATCTAAATTTTAGTTTTTAATAATTCATTGTATTAAATGTGTACATTTAATATGTGCGTACACCTGCAACACTTTAAAGTTTGAATTAATTTTGTTTATAGCTTTGAATTGTTTATTATATCCATAATATTTTCAAAAAGTCCATACATGAATATTCATGGATATTCATACATACAAGTTTTTAAAATATTAGTAATAATAATAAAAAATAATTCAATATATTAAAAAAATCTGACATATCTAACCTAGCTTATATTTATATTTTATCAGTGTAAAAATATAATTTGATATAAGGCAATAAAAAGTAAATAATATAATAATTATATTATTTACTTTTTATTAATAATTGTAATTATTACAATTATTCTTTTTGTTATTTTTATTGAATTATACTATGTTATATGATAACACAATAGTTTCACAACGTATAAGTTATAAAAATCTATTATGAACTATTTCAGATCAAAAATTCTCGACTTATTTTACAAATTATACACAAAACTAAACATTGAAAAAAAAATTATCAATATCATTTAATTATGCGTTAAGTTCACAAAATTAATGTTTAGACACTATGAAATTTACATAAATTAACCTCTCTAGCGTATTTATTACATCTAAGTATATTTAATTTGGTTCATCAACATATTAAATATTCAAAAATCTAAATTCGAATGGTATAATTTTAATATACCGTACGTTTAAGTATTCCTGTAGAAACAATTTAGTTGCAACGAATTTAAGAATTCCTAACAGATGTTTACACAATATATCAAAATGTAACGTCATAACAATTTTATTATTCTGTTCGTATAAAATACACATCAACGTTTCATGTCACGGGTATCTGATATTAAAAATAAAATGTATAAATATAATATTATTATGAACGTTATACTACGATATAGAATATTATACTATTGAAAAATAAAAATAATCTACGTAAAAAGCATAAGTTAATATAACAATGTTTTGTCATAATTATCGATGTATGTTTTCAGACAGTTGCACAGGTATTATAACAACGACGTTTATTATTTAACTCGGTTTATAAATTATTATTTTACATTATAGTACGGATATTTCATGATTTTGAATTCATAAGACTTAGCGTGCGTGATGCATAAATCTAATGACTACGTAATAATAATAGTAATAATAGTAGTGATATTGATAATAATTATATTTAGTTAAATATTATTCTACGTCTATACGCCGATCCTTTTATATAGGTATATTATAAAACCTCTTTAGTCTTACCAAAAAATAGCGTACATTTTTTCGGAATTAAAAATATATTACAAACATCGTATTATTCAAAATATAGTATATTTCATCAAAGCGGCAGTGTTGTAGGCAATAGGTTTTTAATTTCAAACGAATTCGATCGGTTTGGTGCACATCAATTGAAACTTTACAGTGTTTATGATATCTATAACTACCACGATTGGATTACTTTAACGGGAGTTTGAAAGATTTATTGTCACGTGATTTCAAATTCACATACAATTGTTTTCGATAGTAATTATACACTTATATACAACACATGACAAATCATTATCATTTATTTAGAAAAGTTATAGAAAACTATTACGTCTTTCTCCAATATTTTTCGACCACACGATAATATTTATTTATAATATTTAACAACCTTTCCGTTGTTAATAAATGAATAAAAATAACATTTTGAAAAAACAAAAGTATAATTAGCGGTAAGAAAAATGCAAAAGAATTATTATTAGTAATAGTTACTTGAAAAGTAGGTATTTTTTTTTTTTTTATTGTGTAACCATAATATTATAAATAATAATTCAGACTTAACGATTCGGAGAGAATAAATATTGCAGTAATGACGATTTCATTGTTAATAATAGCGCAGTTGAATAAATTAATAGCTTATTATGACTAAAATAAAGAAGAAAAAAAAACAGTAAATATATAAAAAAATAATAAGAAGAAGAACAGCACAAAACATTATTTTTTAAACCAATTTTTATAAATAACTAATAAACATGTTTCATGCATATCATAATTCGTGGCTGTAAAACCCTATAAGGGACTTAATCATAATAATGTTTATGTAGTGACTGATGCGTTCGCCAAATCGGACAGAATACACAACAAGTGTACAAGTGAATTGTTATTGCGGTTCAAAAAAAAGTCGCTCTATACGTAGGATCCCTACCGCACGAGCCCGATAAAAAAAAATAAATAAAAAAAATTTAATGTCTATATAAAATAGAAGCCGAAAGAAAAATATTATTTTCCGGCTTAAGGCCAGAGCTCTTTCTACCCAAAAGTGCAATTGGGGCCCGAGCAGAGGCATTTTGTTTGTTTCGTTTTAGAACACGAACCCTCGAACGTACATATTATATATATGTATAGAGTTACTTTTAATTTTATCGCCGGCAACGAGCTAGGGAACGGCAGCCGGTCCATGGCGTCCGACCTCCGACCCTCGTCGCCGCGTAGTGCGTTATATTATTACCCTTAACTGGCTGCGTCTTTTTCGCGCCCACGCGCAATGAAACGATAAGTTCTGTTACGATACCATAACGATAATGCGAAACGGTAAACAGCCGCTCTCGTCGTCGAACTCTCTTCTACCGGAATACACAAACACACTCACGACGACTTGACAAAACCCGCGGGGTGGCCTCATTCACGCGCACCCGGTACAATAGATTATACAAATTTACCATCACCAGCGTCTACCGAAGTTCTGCTGCCCTTTGGCAAGTGGAAAACTACAACTGGGGTTTAATTCTCCTCTGTCTAATTATGTTTGAATGGGTACTAACACATTTTTAATTTTTTTTTTTTTAAGTTTCAACGTGCTAACCCGTGCAATTTGCGCGATCGAACGCTGCGAAATGTTTGACAAAACTAATTTTGATAAGCCACCGCCACGACGTCCAACCCCAGAGGATTATTCGCGTATTTATTAATTTCAGACTGTGGACTTTGAACTGCCGACGTCCGAAACCGGCTTTGCTCCCTGCACGGCGAGTGCATCGAGAATTCCGTATAAGCCGACTACAATGTGTAAGCACACCGCACTCGCTCGGTCGTTGTACCGCGATATTATTAAAAATAGAATTTCCCGTTTGAATTTTCGCTTATCCCCATTAATCATGCGGTGACACAAAGGAAATTCGCCAAAACAATTCCCAAGGCGTCGCGTCGTGTGTCTCGTCGTCGTCATCTTCGCATACATTATAGCCCATAATATTTCGGAATAATACTGTACAAGAGTTACTATATATATGTACCGCGGATTGAGGACTACTACTGCGTGTTATGAGGAATTTCAATAAAACTATTTCGCGGCACGATTCTACCGCTACTAGCACGTGTCGGTGATAATACTTTCGGCGATTAAATACAAAAAAAAAAAAATATATTTTAACATTTTAAACAATTTACACTAATTCCAGTCGATTGCGTCCAATATTCTAGAGCTGAACATGCTTTGTTTGACAAACAACTATTTTTATTAGATTTTATTTTATTTATTTATTTATTTATTTATTTATTTTTTTTTTTTATTACTTTTGTTACTTTTGTATCGTAATGAATTTCGGTGAACAATAAAAAAAATAAACTATAACGATCTTTGTTATTTAATCAAAACATTACCGAACGGAATTAACTGCTATATAGCGGCTACACTGAACTACGCAGTATACGCAACGGTTAACGGAACTACCGTTATTTACCACCGAGTAACGTCGTTTTATTATTTACCAGCAAAAGATACATTTTACTCTCACTCACATTATTTGTAATTATATCGGAGGTGTTTACGGATTCCATTTGAATATGTCTTATGCTTTTGTTTCATTTAATGTTCATGAAATGTTCAATATATTACGTTATCAGACAAAATCATATGAAACATTTCGCTTCTTATGCATTAAACCGTTATAATATTTTACCTTCTATAGGGCGTTTATTATTTACTTAACGATTTGAAAATATGTTTAATCGTGCGCAAATAAACGCTCTTAATAATTGATAATAAAGTATAAAACTTTAAGTTTATCAACTTAGAATACATTAATTATTATATCATCCTGTTATGATATGTTTAAAAAGAAATAGTTATTTAAAATTAGTTTTTTTGAAACGTAGTTTTTTATGAACTCAACAATAAAAAATTATTAAATACATATTGAATAGGTATTTTTTAAAATAGCATTTAATTTCATAGGATTAAAAAAAATAATATTGAACAACTTTAACACAACTTTAACTTTAAACACAATAACTATTTAACACAATATAATTATTGAGTATAAACCAAAAAAATAATTTAACGATGTTATAATTCACGTATCTTTTAATATGTTGTTGAAGTTTTTGTATTTAAGTTATACTTGTATGTATTATATTGAAAAAAAAGTACGAAAGAATATTAAAGTAACTAGACATATCTAAAGTAATTGCTCAGTAGGGAATAGTACAGGTGGTAATCATTAAATTGGCTCCTACATAACACGTGGGGGAAAGAACCCTTTGTTGTTGATTTCCAAGACGGCTGAAAATTCACTTTTCACTAATTGTTTTCCGGGACTGATTTATTAGAATTATAAAATGTGTTGTAATCCATAGTAGTGTATTATTGTTCATTAGTATAGCGTATTTTCGAAGTTTATCTTAGCAGTTGTTCGTTGAATAGATAAATAGATTATATGCATTAGACTTTCCATCGTTTGACTTTGATTGTCAACGGCATTTTTCGTTCAAACTTCGGGTATACACATCAATTTGAAAAAAACTTAGGATTCGTAAGATCGAACGATACAACAGAATTTGTACTAACAACTACCGCGGTGGCTTGGAATCAAATGCGAAAAAATTGCTGGCAACCATTGAATAATGAGTCGCGCCGTTGTTAAAAGCTTACGTCATTTACATAGTATTATATAATAATAATCTATAAAAATTGTTTGATGGGTGTACATTTATGCTGAGTTTGCGCCAGTGAAAACGAGCCCTGTCGTCGACGTATAGACAGTTTTAGAGCTGTAGCCATCGAGCTCCTAACGGGTTAGTCAGCTGTTGTTTGTCCAGTGGAATTTCTCGATAATTAGTAAATTATGCAATATTATAATATAATAGGATGTAATATTGTTGCGGTGAAACTCGTCGGTTTAATAATTTCAAGTTAGTCGTGTGTGGACGACGTCGTACGCGTACAGATTTGTAAAGGTATACTACGAAACCGGATTAACGTGCGCACCGAGGATTGCGATCGATTGAATTGTCGATGAGACGAAAAAAAAACTATCTCTGGCCATTTTTCGGCAAACAATTGGAGTTTTCCGGCTGTTTCGAGGTCGAGAAAGAGATGGCAAAAAAAAGAGTACCATACCTGTGCGAAGTATCCCGCGAACTTCTGTGTCTGCAGATGAACGACGTAAATATTGCAGCAATCCGCGGATCGGCGCGGAGGAGAACTAGGTCGAAGAACAGTAAACGTGCTGAACGACGAGCAGTACGTGTGAGTAGGAAAGATGATGACGGGCCAATAAGATGAAAAACAACGGTAGTGCAACGTCTTCGAAGGATCGCAAGAGACCGAGGACGAGTGGATATTATATTGATACTGTTATGAGTCGAGAAAAAAATCGTCGCGCGGTGTCGGTGACAAAAATGAAACAGCGCACGGTGTTGGTGCGTGCGACGCGTAAAGCTCGACCGGAACAACTGATAGTGGCAAAGGGAGCCCGAGCCGATGCCGCCGCCGTCGTCCGCACCCTGCGACCCGCTACCAGCGCCGCCGCCGTAACCACCGCAAACGGCGGCGGCGGCGGCAGCAGTCTTGCCCGCGCACAATAGTCAGACAACCGATGCTCTTCCGCCCCTTGCCCTCCTCCGCCACCGATCGGTCCTATCCACCGAATCTTCTTCTCTCAATCCCCATCTCTTTCCCACCCATCAAACCCATGGTCCGCACCCCGTCTCGAGGTGAAACCCTGTGCGCGGGTGTGTGTGTGTGTGTGTGTGTGTGCTTGCGTACACGGAAAATACTGCGAAGGACCTCTGCAACGGTGAACAGCTAGTGATAATAAAAATAACTACGATCGTGACCGCGGTCACGGTCGTCGCGCGACACGTTGTGACGACAGCCTCGCGAATCGCCACGTTTATTTCCTGAAATCGCAGAAAATCGCAACCATCCCTGTCCCTCCCCCCGTACTCCCTTTGAACGCCCTTGCTATCATCATCTCCAGCCACCTATACCACCACTCTCGAACGTCAGCTTTTTATCGTTGCAATATGCATATATGTACGTGTTCGTCTTCCTTTCCTTGGTTTTGATTTCGTGACATCCGCCACACATACGTCTGCATTATGTACACGCGTTTATGCTTTTCGACTAGATCGAAAAATAAAATATCAAGTCTCCGATGCAGCAGCTCTTGAATTATTTCGTTTATCCTTTTCCCTCCGTCCCTTATCCGTTACGGCACTGATGCGAATCGGTAGACCGAAAAAACGTTGGAAATTCCACGTGTGCGTATCTCTTCGCTCGTTTATACGGTCGGGGGGGGGGGCGATCCTGGTTTCCTTATAATCGTTCTTTTTACATCGGGTCGAGGTGGCGGTGGTGGAGAGGTAAAGGGAAGGGAGCACTCCTCGAACATCCGTTCGGACCGATATCGATCGGTTGGCTGTGGTGCAGTTATTCCTGAATTCTAGATAAAAACTCAAAATGTTTGACAGTAATCCTGAGAGTGTTCCTTCTCGGGAAATGATGACTTCTCGTTAGCGGCGAAACACTTTCGTGATTCATGCGACACGCGCACTGCGATTGCCGATAATGCAAGGTTTTTGACTTCTCTGATGTGCATACCCCGCACGTATTATTTGTTAACCGTAATTATCGTGATCTGGTTTGTTTTTTCACATTCTCCACAAGTTCATTTGTCATGCTGTATCAATTTCATAAAATTTCTTCCCTCCCGTTTTGTATCGACTTTTTTTCTTCTTCCAGCATTAGTATTAACTTATTACCAATAATTAACTACTTCATAGTCGCGTTCAAAATTATTATCCATTTATTATTTTATTTTTTTCCGTGTTCTTCGGTTATTTTTGTGACATAACGATGTCGTTCAACGTACAAACGCGCAACGTTATATATCACTTTTGATTTAAATAAAGGCATTCATTCTACTTTAATGAAAATGTGCGGATGCATGTAGATACTTGAAACGATATCCTATAGTAAATTAATTACACTTATATTTCTCTACTACGATTAGTTGTAATAAACAACTAGCTGTTTTGATTGCCTAAAGACAAGGATTACGAGTTACATCAGTCAGAATTAAAAATACATTTCTACTTTTATATAACTACAATTTTGAAATACTTATTATATACGATATCGATTATTATACCTCTCCCCTTTTGAATGTGATACCGCCTTTGATTATCATCGTAGTATAGCGTTTCCAATTGCAACTGATTTTCAAAAACAAAAATAATCTCGTTCTATTAGGAGAAAATACATTTCGGAACTTCCACGTACGTTAAAATAACAAACGATTTCTAATCGATACATTCATAGGCTATAAACTTACATCCAACATCTTACACAACTTTAAAAGTAATATCCTATATAAAAACGCCATTCATTGTAAATGTTCAAAACTAATAACTCTCTTGCTTGAAATGTAAAATAAACCAATTCATCAAAAACGTTTTGAAAAATTGTAACGATAAAGAAATGAAAATTTGCAATTAATTAAAGTTATATTGATTTTGTTTTCTTTAAATAATAATTATTGGTAAATTATCATCATATAACGACCACGTTTCCACTGTTCCTTTAATTATTAATTCATTCTTGACATTTTTCTCAGCATTCTTATTAAATTAAATGCCTTAACATTCTTTACATTTAAAACTATTTCCCGGAGGCATTTAATTTCCTGTAAACGTTTCAATTTTATTTTATGCGTTGTCTATACGTCAAAATATGATAACAGTGATTTCCATTTATTCACATTTATTCTAACGAATTCACATAATGTAGTATTTTGTATTTAATAATATGGGTACAAGATGTGACGGACACATCCGACCGGATTTCACCTGATGTGTTAATCGGTACACTATTCACATTCTAAATAGAAATGTATGAAAATAAGTCGAATGGTTGTGTTGTGCATTCAAAATAAACCATCTTAAAATATTTTAATTCTATGACACAGATAAAGTACCCATATTTTTTATATTATATTCTGGTCGGTGATATATTCGAGGTCAATTTATAAGATTTTAAATAAATAAATATTTGTTCATAACTTTTAAATGCTTTAAATTTAAATTTTCTATAATTTTAATCAATGTTCAAATACAAAATAATAATATGAAATCAAAATATTTTTATTACATAATTTCGCAATCGTGTTAATAATTGATGTTGGCTTTTTCTTTTGTTATATTCCTATAAACTAAAATCCTCTTAAATCTGTGTAAACTAAATGTATATCGTATACGAACACAAACAGTTTTTTACCTCGTTGAAATATGTTTATAATATATGAATATACGTAATCCTAAGAATGGGGACAATGTACATATATTTAATGTATAATCTTGTTATAGTTTTTAGACTCTAAATCTTTAATTTAATTGCAATTTACAAAACATTTTATTCATGATACATTAAATACGATGCAAATAAAAATATTTGTTGGTAAAACTTAATGATAATACCTTTTCAAAATAATAACAATATTTGTCAATGTGTTTATATTTTAGTTCCTCGAAAAAGCGTTATAGTATCTTAAAATAATTTTCCGAGCTTAAGGTATCAAATAACTAAAAACACTTACAAGATCTTCAAGTATTATTTTTAATAAACTTGAATGGAAAAGTATTAATTACTTAATATTGTATTAATTAGTAACTTCTTAAAAACGTTTTGAGATGGTTAAATAATTAGGTCGCTAAAAATAATATTTAACTCATGCATTATGTTTAGATTTTCTGATATGTGTTGGAGGGTTATTCTAAATCAACGTTTTAGTTAGGGGTTCTTAACCTGAGAGACGCGCCACCTTATGCGTGATAAAATTTCAGGGGAGGCGTGAAACATTTTTAAAAAGCAACGAAACATGAAAACTTTATTTATGTTTATTTTTATATTTAATCCAGACGATATTAAGTCATAATTAATTGAAACTATGTAGTGTTAACCATCTTAATTCATATCTACTTAATATTAATACATTTTAAATTTAATATTTAAGAAAGTGAATATATTATAATTCTTTTAAATAATTTTAAATTATAATAATATTTTTTTCCTAGCAAATAAACTCATTTAATATTTAAAATAACTTCATTGATTTTCATATTATAATTTTAATCCATTAACCATTATAAAGGTATTATGTTTATATTAAAATATATAAATTTATATGTATTAAAGATAATTAGATCTTCGTGGGAAGAGGGCATGACATCATAAAATAGTAAGAAAGGAGCTAAATACCTCAAAAGGTTGAGAACCCTTGGTCTAAGTAAATGTCAGCAGTAATTTTATTGCGCAATAATAACGAATAACATGCGTTTCGAATATAATTTTATCCTAAAAACAAATATTCTTAAATTTATACCGTCCGATTCTTACACTGGTTAAAAATGTATTCGTATACACAATGTAATAAGGTAACCTTATGTTCATGTAAAATGTGTACCTATACAAATGGTTTACGATTATTCTTTTTTTATATAAAATCCGAGAGTAGGCGAGCCCACTTAAACGAGTATGGAAACCGTTGAACTATATAATTTATACTTTTTACTTTTTTTTTTCACAAGTCTCTCGTCCTTTGAACATAAAAAAAATGAACAAGAGAAAATACCGTGTTATCTGAGTGATAGCCGTATTTCATTTTCAAAACGACTAAATGTCATAACAGAATCTTGCGTTTCAAATTTTATTATCAAATGACTACGAAAAAAAAAAAAATAAATATATACTATACGAAAAAGTTCAATGAAATCGGAGATCATGATCAATTATATAGTTATTAAAATGTACGTTACTTCAACTCGTATTATTTTCAATAATACACTATTGTGTTGTCTTAGCCATATTAGCCAGCAGTAGAAAATTAATGCAATCAAAATTACATTAAAAGCTACGTTTCACAGGTTTATTGAGAACGTAGTGTTTTTTTTCACGATTTATAGCACGGTTTTGTTCGTATCATATGACATCTAGGTAATTTAGTACGAACTGCTCCGCAATCTTATCGTCAGTTTAAATTTTAAAAAAAAGTAATACCTTTTCCGTTAAGTATTTCGTTTGAAAATACAAATTTTATCCACACGAAAATATAATACGCAATCGAGTAACACGCGTAAATGTCATGAAAACACAAACTCATATTCATTGTACTATACACAATAATATATATAATATACATGTATCCAAGCCAAATTTTTGAAAAGACAAAGTAACCTCTAAACGATAACACGGTACTACAATATCTGCTTGATGCATTATTTATCTTACATTTTAAAGGAAAACACATTCCTGGCTTCACCTCGAGTCTAAAATAATGATAATTTTTCATTTCCATCCAAGCGTGTAGACATTGCATGTATAATAAGCTCGTGAATTATGTACAAATTACGGACTACGGCAATACGTACACGAATGTTTTCCTCATGAATTAAAATTGTCTAGACTGAATTAGCAGAACTTCAATTTTACTTCTTTCGATTCCGATTGCAAATAAACGATTAGCGGTACTAATGTAAAATAAAAAAAAAGGAATATTATACCTAAATAAAAATATGTTTGTTTAACTTTCGTGTGATTATATGTATAGATTTATTTTCCTCAACTATATAAGCGACGTGGAATGCGAACATTCAAACGCTTGTCCAACACGTAAACGTACGTGTGCGCGTATACGTACAACGCGGACTAGCAGATGGTACACACACGGAAATAACGCGTTTGTGTTTGGAAATTGTCGACTTCAAACGATCCGCAAAAAGGATAAGGAGAAAAACTGTTTTTACACGAGAAATCTTATTTTTGTGCGATACGAGGTATAAAAAAAAAATGATAATAACAATAATGGTGATAAAAATGTGAATAAATAAAAATAAAAATCTCGTTTGTATACGCACGAACATCGCAATTCTTATCCGTACGTGTTTTTTTTTTTTTGTTTTTTTTTTATGTGAAACGCGCGTTTAAAAACGGTAAATATTCGACTCCAAACCGCATCTGCATTTACTTATTACGATCGTCCCCGGGGCGCAAAGGGTCGGGGCGATGAAAAATATGCACAGCCGTGTCAAAATCGTTGACGGTCATTGCTTCACGTACGTCGCAGCAAACCCACACAGTCTGACCACCGCGCGGTGACGACGTCAGAGCAAAACAGTGTTTAAACCGATGAATTGATAAAAACGCCGTAAATTGCAAACATCAGATTTACAAAAAATTTTACAGCTGATCATGTGCCAATCGCCTAGGACGTACAATAAGCCCATAAGACCACTGGAAATGGGTGGTATAGAGAAAAGGTGGAACCAGGCATTTTTACACCCGGGGAAAATGTTAAAATTATGCCCTATCATAGACCAATAATCAAATACTCTTCTCGATAATTTTTCTCAAATAATTAATATATATAGTCAGTGGTGTAAATTGGATCCAATTTCTGGTGGTGCAGAGGCATATTCTCAACTTATAATTTTCAATACACCAATTTTCCAATTTCCTAAGTAAAATTCTTCCCAATAAACTATATATTTTCGCATATATTTTTTTAAATAATAAATAAATTTTGAATTATTTTAAGAGTAAAATCTTTATTATTATAATATTAATAAAAAAACAATCAAATATTGTTTTTAGTATGCTTATTTCCTTGGTTCTTTAAAATAATATTATAGGTATACAAATATCAATGATTTGGTGCTTGATTGGTGGTGCAAAAACATATCCTTATTTTAGATGTGGTGTTGCAAGTGCTAAATTTGTATCACCCAGCTTACGCCATTGTATTCAATCATACTTATCGAGTTTTAACCTAATCACATTATTTTAAAAAGTTAAAAATATCAAATTAGTTGTTGATAATTACAAAAATTACACCCTCTAAAATTTTACGCCCGGGGACGTCTCCCCATATTCTACTCCCTAATTTCACCCCTGGGTATAGGTACACATTAAGTACACTTTCGTGAACGTAGCTTTGTGATAAAACTTTTTTTACAACAGTCAACGTACTAAATTATATTTTACTTTTAGGGCGTGCGCGTGCGCGTACGTAATGGCGGCATTCGCGATCATCGGTAAACCCTGCCGGGTCCGATGTGCAAATTCTGGCATTGAAGAAACGTGCGTAATTTAATGTCGACTTTTGTGTTCGGATAAGAACGCAAATATTCATCCGAATTCCCCGGTCAAACCTTAAATTTCCCGAGCTAATAAAAACGGTCCGAATACGATTGCATGAGCAAACATAACACATCTCGACGATCCGGAGCATCCGAGTTTGGTCCCCAGTACTAGGGGCTAATCACAGGTAGTGTAATAGTTGGATCCTAAATTTTTATAGGTACTACACTAATTGGGTCCTGAATTATTTTAGGTATTACACTAGGTCCTGAATATTTTTTGATAAGTATTACATTATACTAACATTTTTCTTCCATTTTAACAGATTTAGGACTGTCTATAATCTATTTAAACGACAAGTATGGTTAAAAATGTTTTTTATAGTTTTTTTTTGTTTTTTAGTTCGTTTCCATTAAAATATAAATTATTATAATTGTGTTGTTAAAAATATTAAAATTGTTAAAAACCAAGTATAAAAATACATATTATATAATGTAATTATAGCCATATAAGGTTAGGTATTAAACATTTTAAAATAATTTTTTTAATATAAATAAAAATTAATGGAAAAGAAATTAAAAAACTATAAAAAACATTTTTAACCATACCTTTGTTCTAAATAGATCATGATAGTCTTAAGTCTGTTAAAATGGGAAGGAAAATGTTAGTATAATGTAATACTTACCAAAAAATATTCAGGAACTAAAATAATTCAGGACCCAACTAGTGTAGTACCTATAAAAATCCACTTTGGATGCAGCCCGACGATCAAATCTCGACCGTCTGATTATTATCATTGGTAATATTGCATGGCGGGAACGAAATATCTTTGACTACGGCTACACCAAGCGTCGTGATACGCGCTAAATCGATTTCCGCGCGCGGTACACGGTACGCGTTACGCTGTATCCTAACTGAATCCGCGCGTTGCGTGCGTTGCGTATATTGCGGGCGATGGGTACACGCAAATAAAACAAACTGCAACCAAGTACAGACATGGCCTAATTGGTCGTAACATGCGTGCGACGCGTTTTAACGCACCGCACAAAATAGAACTTGTTCTATTTTCCAATGAAACGTTGTGCGGTCAAGACGAAATTTTTGTACATTCGTATTTTTGAATTTTAATTTTTGTATTAATTACAAAATGTAACTTCTTATTTCTGAAATATAAAAAAGACCGGAACTTTGGGATAAAAGGAAACCTAAATACAAAAAACGCGTAGTGGCAGACAGGCAGTGGGATTCTGTATCCAAAGTACTAAGAGTATCAAGTAATTTAAATGTAAGTAATAATATATAGTGAATACTAGCTAAAGCAATAGAACAATTAAAATTTTACATTGTTCGTTGGTTAATAGCATCTTTTCGACTGTATTGTTATTTTATAAGTTCACAACCTTTTGCACGTACGAATTCATCGACGTCAATTTTACCAACAATAAGTCGCGTTGCGTGCGTTGCGTTGCGGGCGAACGGTGGAAGCTGTTACTCGGAAACGTAGCGTGGGTACCACGAAATGACGTGATTCGAAAAGTTTGTGAAATCGTCGAAGTACGGTTGATAAACTGATTTATCACGACCGATGATAATTAAAACAGCGACTCATATAATGTTTACCTTTACTTTGTTATACAGAGAAAATGTGTTGGTTTTCGTACGAAATCGGGTTCGAACTCAAAATGCTATTCGAACGTAATAACGTTCATGGCATTATAATTATAATTAATCCGTTTGGAAGCGAAATATTTTCTAACACTTATCGTCAAGTTGAACGCACCGTCTTGAAACGTAATATTCTACAGTTAACCGATACGTTGTATTACCGTTGGAACGATACTACCAGAAACGAATACATCCATAATTAGGTATTTTCTATTTAATTACAGTTTCTAAACACGATAATTACATTTTTCGTTTACCTTCCATGTAGTTCCATGAAAATTATTATGTGCTCTTTTATTGAGTTTTATTCAGTAACAATATATGGAAAATATCTAAACCGCAGATTTTATGCGCTTGAAACTAATGAAAACGCGTAAAATACGGTACGACGTATTTTATTTAAACGTCACATACACAAATACAATTCAAATTATTTTGAACACATTTCGTACTATAAAACGAACAACACACGTTATTATAATTATTAATGTTTTGATTAAAACACCAAATAACCGTGTTCACATTTTATGCATATTACATAGCTTTTAAAATTACAGGATGAATAAGCTATAATAATAATTGTAAAACATTTGTTTAATTCACGCTTTAGAACTGAATTGTATTATTATTATTATTACTTACAAGTTAAATAAGTCTTCATGGGACTTGATTAGATGGAAGTAAATAGAACGAATAAGTGCGTTTTTATGTCGGATTTTATTGTACATTTTATTGCTCTAGGTACGATGATAGCCATTATAATATTATATAGCGTTTCGTTATATGCAAACACAATTTTATTAGCTGAAAGAGCTTTGCTAAAAGTTAAAAGGCACACAATGCACAAAGGGGGTTTAAAATAGTGCGGGATGGAGACAAGTAGGGAAACACACACACACACACACACACACACACACACATATAGTGGTGGTAAGACAGTAAGGGATGATGGAGGGAAAAGAGTCACGTGGTGGGAGGTTGGTCGACGAAGACAATTTATAAAAATCAAAAGTAATTTTTTAAGAGATAAACACGCCAACGACCAATTACTAATGGAACGTGCAATATTATATTATTAATACGTATATTAATACTACAACAAATTAATTTTGTGTTTCACGGACGAATAATATACACGACCGCACAAAGAGTGATTTGTTTTCGCAATCTTTCGACCGCATCGGTCGGTCGAGTAACACGAATAAGTCGCTGCACGCGATAAGTTATTTAAGGAATGCAACCAGGATAAATAATGCAATAATTAACCAATGAAATGGGAATAACAGCAGGAATAAGAGCAGGATCAGCAGAAGCAGCAGCAGTGTACATGTGACATCGTATAAATTTAAAGGTTAGTGTTACGTTCAATGCCGTTTTGACGACAATGCACACGACACAATATGTTTAGTCATTATTGTTTCGGGAAAAGACACGTTTCAGCCTTCGCAGAACACGCTCATGACATTATATTAATTTTTTTTTCATTCTACTAACGTCCACGACACCGTACAATTAGCTTACAATTTTCATACACGAAATCACGAATATGAGCCGAAAGGCACTCACGCGCATATTACTGCATAACAATTATTAAATATCAAACGGCGATCGTAAAAATTCAACTGAAATACATTGCTAATGCAAAATCCAATATTTTTGTTTTTAACTGTTCCAGGAAAATAATATTATAGTAATTATCGTTGTTTTATTTTTCGTTCAATAATACTCCATACCGTCATAGTTTAAATAATTGCATCCGTAAACAATATTTGCAAGAGCAGTATCAACTTTTGATTTTCAAACAAATTTAATTTGCAGTCAATTTGTCGTAGTTAGTTATACTTTTTTTCATTACATGGGAAAAATAATATAATATAAGTTTCTTATCTATTTTTAGATTTCACTTTCTATCCTTCCCAATCTAAACTTTGAATAATTATTTCCTACAAACAAACGTTCGTTCTGTATTAGATTTAACAGTGACTTTTATCCCTTAAAGGCTTACCGTTAAAATTGCAAGTCGTTGTTTGAAGTTGAAGTAATATGAAAAAACTATTCATATTATGAAAACTTGTATAAAACGGTACATTCGGGGCTTTGTAAGTTTCTACACGTTAATAAGTAATTAAATAATAAATAATGATATAATTGCCATACGAAAACAAAAAACGAAAGTCTTAGTTACCGTACACACGAAAAAAGTTAGGTACGACTAACTTCAACGTACGAATTAAAATACATAACCCTCTGTATCATACAAGATAATCTTTTAACTATCAACATTCTAATTTTTACAGCGTTCGGTATAAAAATTTTTTTAAATAAAAATCAAAAGCGAACAAAAAAAAAAAAAAAATGAAAAATCTATTGTTCTGATTTTGATATTACCCGGAATTCAGTATATGAAATGTTGTATAACCCGTAACAAACAGTAAAGCTTTTAATTGTTATTGTGATAATTTTTTTTTCAAGCAACATGTAAACCCAAATAATGATTATCACACCGACCACACATAATAGCTTTTCTAGATCCAGATCAAACGAAAATGGCATTTTTTCTAGTTCTTATTTCGCATGCTTATAAAAACTGAACACAAGTGTGTTTTTTCAGCTTTTATGGGAACCTACGATATTATTGCAATAAATATTTTTAAAAAAAAAAATAAAAATAAAAGAAATTGCAAACATTTACCCTTGATAGTTTTATAAAAATCACCCCATAGTTACTGTGCACGGAAACGTTAGTTGTGAAAAAATTCATTAAGTTGACCGGAGAATAAAATGAGAATTTAAGACGTAGAATAAAAATGCTAAAAAAAATAATTATTTACCAACTGAATGATAAAAAAAGATATTTTTATTATTATTATTTAGTATTCATTAAATAATGTAATCAAGAGAGTTGTTTTTATTGAAAATCCAGACATAAAAACTTCCAAATTTTATTAAACGACTGCCATTTCATAAAAAGTAAATAACGTCATTAGTATTCTGAAAAATAATAAATAATATTTTGGTATAAGTTAAATTTAAAATTTCAACAACTGAGTAAATATTATAAATTTCAATGTATTTGATCTGATAATTTTGTTGAAAAAAAATATGAGTTGATACCTATTAAATAATATTATTTTTTCTTTTTGCAAGTATAACGTTTCATTGCCACAATATTATAAAACACTTAGAAATATAAATTGAAATTTAAAAAATATGTCTTTTTAGATCTAACGTACACATTTTCCTTCTTATACAATAATCTTTAAACAGATGATATATCGGGTTTCAATAATTTAAAATAATTAAGTTACGTTCATTTTTTTCTTTAGTGCTTTCTAGTTATAAAATTTTGCATTCAATGTAATTTGATATATTGTTTTCTTTTCCATTATTCTAATAATCGCTAACGAAAATTGCTAAATAGTTAAAGTTCAAAGATGCAATATCGTATACCAAACTTAAGACAAAAACAATAAATTGTTTATAAGTTAAATATTATAATTATATTTTTGTATTATTGTATATCATAAAATCTTCTGCTATATTAATCATTTATATACACGTGTCCAGTATTTAGATTTTTTATAGTCTGAATATTAAATGCATATTTTAAAATATTATTGAAAGTAGAAAATAAAATTCATGAAACTCGTTTGCTCAGATGTTTTTAAAACGCCCCTAGACTTCAAAAGACTTATCTATTTTTATCCTCGCCCATAATCTTTATTCAAATTGACTTCGACCCAAATAATGTCAGATTTTTTACAAACAAGATTCCAACTATTATTATTATGATTATTATGATTATTATTTTTCAGGTATAAAATCGAGATGGAGTTGATTTTAAAAGAATCATCGGAAAAAAATGAAAATACCAAATCGGAAATATTATTATCTATAGGTTTGGCCGCAATATGAAAAGCAAATTTAAGGACAAAAAACCAAATCGATTCCAATATATTTTACCAGCAGAAAAATTTGTTGTAGTTTTTACATACCTAATAAAATATTGAATTTAAATATTGGTTTTGAATAAAATTATTGAAAATTATTCAATACTATAAAATTATATTAGTATATTGAATCGAGTGCGTACATACACATTATTCATAAGCATAATGATTTGAAAAAGAAAAAAACTGAAGTATATTAAAATAATTTCAAATATTGGTGCCTACTTTAAATATTATGTTTATTTCGTAAACCTGTTAAGGATTTTTTATTAATATTATTTTTATTCATACGTTTCAATAGTAAAAATTATCCGCCATATTATTATACGTGAACGCATTTGTCGGAAACCATGATTGCGGTATACACCTAATCGACACTATCAACATACACTTAACGTAGTACAGTAAAAATTTTCCAAAAATGTCTATTAAAAATCAATTGAAAATGTGAGTGTAACAGCAAAGAATAAGATGCACAGTAGTTGAGTGTAAAATTACTTGTTTCATTCGTTTCGTCTACACGGGTAAACAATAAACATAGAATTCAACATGATATCTTATACATAAATGTACTTCAAATAATAATTGATTGCCATGTTTACCTTTTTCAAACAGTCATCAGTTTATTGAATTATTTGAAGATACTTTCCGACGCACAGTCGTCATGCGCACACGTGTTTTTCACCGCTCCGTCAGATTTCTTTGTCTCTCGCTCTCGTGTTCATTTCACCTGTTGAAATGTACACGTGAATAACCAGTTAATCTTCCACTCAAGTATACGCGAATATTTTACTATTTTAAGCATCCTGGTTCTCTTCAAAAATTAAAAATTAAAAATGTTTAATTTACCGGTAAGAAAACAATTCACTTTTAATAGTCCACAACATTACACAATCAACACGCGATAGCGCGACGCGCAAAGCCGATTACCAATAATAAACCAGCTCGTCGTTATCTACAGCATAGTCCACAAGTTCGCACACACACACACACTGCCACGCCGCACCGTACCACAGTAATCATAATCATATTATTATCATACCTGCCACTTTCATTAAAAAAATGCAAAAGCAATCAACGCAAATAGTACCTCCGCTAAAAATAAAATTAAGCCGAGTAAAAAATAAAAGTTCAACCGAGGATGAAAATGGTTTTCGTTCTCCACGAACTCCTCACGATAAAATCCATCACAAACCACCCCGAAAATATTCTCGTCACCAAACCGTTACGCAGTTCTTCAAGGCACAAGCACTTTCAATTTTGACGATATAACTACTAACACTGACATAAATGAATCACACAACCGCGACCGTACTGACCCCATAGAGATGACCGCATCAAATGTAACAGGAAAAAAAGACAAAATACCACCAATTTTCATATCAAACCAAAACCTTAACTACAAACTTCTTTGCGAATCACTTATAGAAATCGTTGGAAAAATCGGTTTTTATTGCAAGACTTCTCAACAAAACATAAAGCCTCAAGCCAACACCTCTGACGACTATCGTAAAATTATTCATTTCCTTAACGGCCAAAGCAATGCACGATTTCATACTTTTCAACTCGATAGAGAAAAGCCTCTCAGAATTGTAATTCGCAACCTCCGCCCTTCTTCAACCTGCAAAGATATAAAATCAGCTTTGGAAAACTTTAATCTTATCATATTACAAGTAGTGAACGTTCGACAATGGCATATAAAAATACCACTCCCGCTATTCTTTGTCGATTTAGCAAAAGATGAAAATTGTAAAACAATCTTTGATATCAACTCTATCTTCCACATAAAAATTAAAGTGGAAGAACCGCATAAAAGCCTCGAACTATTACAATTCCGAAACTGCCAAGACTACGGCCACACCCGTACCTACTGCAGTTATACCCCACGCTGCGTCCGCTGCGCTAAAAATCATCCATCGTCATCTTGCGACAAACTAGATAACGTTCCACCTACCTGTGTTCTCTGTCAAGGAAACCATCCGTCCAACTACAGAGGATGTTTGATTCATAAGCAACTGCAAAAACAACGCTACAAACCAACACATCTACCTCCCCCCCAAAATGTAAACCCCTCCGAAACACAAGCTAGCACTCAGGCGACACTCCGATCCTCTCTATCAGTAGGCACTCGCCCACAAAGATCTTACTCTCAAGCAACCTCTGGCATAAAACAAGACTCCTCACCCTCTAACATAAATCAACAAACTGATATTAACTCAACTCTTAACAACTTCATATCAGAATTTAGGTCCATAATAACCCCACTTATATCTTTCCTTACTACTGTTATTTCACGTCTTATTGAAAATAACAATGGTAAATAACTCTTTCACATCAAACTCTCTTTATTATTTTCCTTTAAAACTGCAATGAAATTCTAAATCACGTAAATAAACTAATATTCGTGTTACACGAGAAAAGAATAGACGTAGCTCTTATATCCGAATCCCATATTACGGAACACTCCAAATTAAACATACCTGGCTATCACTTAACTACATTTCATCACCCAGATGGTACTGCTCATGATGGCTCTGCAATACTAGTTCGAACTTCTATACATTTCAACTCTCTTCCAAATACAATCGAAAACTATTTATAAGCTTGCGCAATCTCTATAAACTTAAACTACATTCCTGTAACAATAGCCTCGACCTATTGCCCTCCTAAACACAACATAACAACACAGTAATTCAAACAGTTTTGCACTTCGCTTGGCCACAACAACTTTATTGTTGGCGGAGATTTTAATGTGAAACATCCTCATTGGGGTTGCCGAACAAGCAACCCCCGTGGTAATAACCTATTACAGTTCAATATCTCCCGAACAATACCAAGTTTACTCTCCTTCACTCACAACTTACTGGCCCACATCCCCAAACAAACGTCCAGATATACTTGATTTCTTTATTTCAAACGCTCCAAATCACTTTTTTCACCACGTAGAAAACTTCAATGACTCCGACCACTCAGCTGTACTACTAACCACCAATTCCTCATCTCCGATCAGCTCCAACAACCCTTATTTAGTAAATAAAACCACTGACTGGGTGAAGTTCAACAATTTGCTCCTCATAACCACTAAACTTGGTATAAAATTAAAATCTTCAGACGATATCGAAGACGCCATAACAGATCTAACAACGTCTATTCAGTTTGCTGCATGGAATTCTATCACCCCAACTACAAACATCTAAAAACCTTTTCAGTTAATCTAACCCACATATATACGTAACCTTATTTTCTGAAAATCTCCAATCCCACCTTCATGAACTAGAATCTTGGTACAAAAACTGGAAAGTTAAAATTAACGAAACGAAATCATGGCGAATTACCTTTACACTCAAATATGGAACCAGCCCACCAATAACATTAAATAATATTATAATACCAACCTCGAATACAACAAAATACCTTAGAGTACACTTCGATAAAAAACTGAACTAGTCACACCATATCCACTGTACAAAACTCAAAGTAAACAACCGTCTACGCTTACTTAGACAAATTCTGCATTCAAAGTCGAAACTTACTAACGTTTTTTTGTTTTGTTTTTTTTTCTATTTCAAATAAATATTAAAAAGTTTGATTGAAAATACTAAATTTTAATAATTTTCAAGTCAAAAAGCGCCAAAACATTCTAAAATAATATCCATCAATTTCATATTATATTACTGTAACAAAACATTAATACAATTTATATTACGGTAATCGTTTTCCAATCATGGGCGTCCCCAGGGGGGGGCAATACGGGGCACTTGCCCCCCTGGAATAATGTTATTTCCACAGAAATTGGTAAAATTCCAAATGATAAATTAGTTTCTAAAAATAGGTCTACTAAGTTTCCATAACATATTATGTCAACGCACGGCTGACGGCTATCTATGAAAACTATCATTAATAATAATCGGACTATTTTATCTTAATGTATTTTTTGAGTGATATTTTAATTGTACATTATACATAAATGTCAGTAATGTTTTAATTCATAATTTTAATAATGACGAAATATAATAATTTGCTATAAATAAAATGTATAAAAAAATTTTCATTTATTTTTTAAATTAATTTTAGCCCCCTAGAAAAATGTCTGGGGACGCCCATGTTTCCAATGCATATCCTTTTAAAAAACAATATTATAGAGTTATGTTATCTAGAGAGAGAATTACATTTAATTATAATGGGTATATAGTAGTAAGGTTATAAGTAGGGACCGGATTTATATGCAAATGCATATATGTATTGGAATAAGCTTTTTGAAATCTGAAGAGCATTGTCCCCGATTTAGATGTTTCTTATTAAAATAACACTAATTTTATTTTGCATATTTTGCATATTTCAACGTTTTTACCTATTAAATGCATATTCAAAGCATATTTGCAGTTTTATAGTGCATATTATTATTAATAGCACATATATTCGTTTTCGTCGTATTTTCACGTTCATAGCCACATAATATCGCTAAAATAGCGACCGGTCGTTATTTTCAAAGATTACATACTCATATCTCATATTATAGTTATATGTAACATATATATATAATATAAAATTCAAGTGTCGACTTGACGACAAAATATTTTAAAAGCTTTTTTATACTTTTTTTAATACCTTATTAATTAATACTTATTTTTACATTAATATTACATTTCACATATTTGTAGATAATTTTAAACAATATTTTAAGTGAATATTTAAGTACATATTATATAGCATATTATAGCATTTTTAGAAGCATATTTTGAAGATTTTTTGTGCATATAAATCCGGTCCTTAGTTATAAGTTATAATCCAACACGTTTCATTGAATAATGGCCGTTTGCCTGTATGCCTGCAACGTGTATCAATTAAAAGAACAAAATAAAAATGGTCAATATTAATGATTTAATCATAGGGAAAATGTTTAAAAAGAAGTACAGAATAATCACAAATAACTTCCACGTTTCGCACAAAGTTCTAAGAAATATAAAATATATTATATTTTATACGATGTGGAAGTTATTTGTATACTTCTTTATATATAAACAAATTAATAAAGAAAACTAAATGGATCATTATCGCATAGCATATTTAACATTGTATCGATAATGAAATATGTGTAACATGACTGTGCGATAACAACCCGGGTTGGTAACATAGGCCTCAACAAAATTTAATCTTATCCTCCATTTCGTAATAAATATTCCATTGACGAAAATTTACCATAATTAAAAAATATTTTTACATAAATAATTATACTTATATGTCAGATACTTTTTAACTATAATGGTATATCGAAATTCAATTATATTTTTCACCTAAGACGTATCACACCCGTCCGCCGAAGACATTGATTAATAATTTTTTTGGTATCGTTCAATTGTTATTATTTTTTATTAAGGTTTTTAACGAAGTTGTAATACACAATAAAACTGTCATATCTTATTGTTATACTCCTTATAAATGTATCAATTTATAATAGTACATTGATTCGAAAACTTCAAAGATTGAACAATGAAAATTATAAGAATCTGCATTATTTTTAATGAAATCTCAATTGAAATTTCAAAAAGTTTACTTATTATTTTTAATGCTCACAGTCATCCGTTCCGGGATCTACTTCGAATTTTATCATTTCTCGAGTTATCTGGAAATCGAGACGATAAGATTTAAAAAAAAGTTTCACTCAAAATCAATAAATTTAACAGAACTGTAAATGAAAATTAATTTTTCACACGATGCAGCTGAATTAAAATTACGGAAGTACAAACGCTGATATAAAACAGTTTCAAATATGTAGATGAAACAACGATTTATTTCGAAACAATAATAGTATAATAATAATTATAACGAATGTGATATTAAATAAGTTGAATGCTGATTGATTGATTAACTAACCTGGTGTGTTTTCTGTTCAACGGAACCTTTTGACCAAGAACTAATTCCGGGAGTAAATGATTTTTTGATTGATAATTTTATGTATTTTTAATATTCATGGAAAAACTGATATACTAATATTTATAAATATTTTATAAAAATAGTATTTACTTTACGGTCGTTGATGTAGTTGGTAAATCCACATGGCTTACAACGGTGGAGTGCATCTAACCCGGGAAACATTAATAACGCCCAAATGCTGAGGATGGAGCCACGTGATTGTGTACTGTGTTTGCTGTGTGTTTCGCGGCAAACGTTATAATGCGACTAAGATCCATTTAATAGCGTATAATAACAATTATGGTGTTTGGTACAAATCTTCGGAGGAGAAGAAAAAAAAAACATGAGTTCATCCGATTGCGTTGTATAGTTGTATAGTGACAATAACGCTTCGATGTAATAAAAATTGGACTGGATTCCAAGGGGCAGCGGAATATTGTTCGAACATGTTTTTGCGAATTATTAATAGAAATTTGATGTTTATTTGTCTTATGATATTTGCCTTGACAGTAAACTGATTGGACGGCGCCATGTATAGACGGTTTGTTTTATAGACGGTATAGTTTGCCCGAATAAGGTTGGGTAAACTTCGTTGGCAAATTGAACGAAAAATAAGAGACACGACCATTGTGCGAATCCAACCCGCCCGGGAAGGAGTTCCTCCCGCGCAAATACAATGGAGTACAAGCATCGCTATAGCCAGGGGATGTATTGGTAGGTATACCCAATGTAAAATATTATTTTACAGGTATACGCTTCTAAAATAACTCAAAACCCAAAAAAAAAAAAAAATAATTTAATAGTTCGTTGGAAAAAATTGTTATTAACTATGAGGTTGAATGAAATATTTATCTGTTGAAGATGGCAGTGTGTGCTGAGTTTAAAGTATTGTAAGTTAAATTTAGTGAACAACAGTGAATAAAATAATGTAGTCCATGGTTCTTAAATCTGCATCGTGCTATTTACAACGTGCGGCAAATGTATACATTGAAGTGTTATATTTTATAGACTCATTAGAAGTTATAAACATATATAAAGGATTATTTTAATTTATTCGAACGTAGAGAGAACATTTTTCTTAGATTAATATCAATAGCACTCAAAGAACATTATACCATTTCAATGTTACCGCACATCAGATTTTTTTTTCTTCTTCCGTTTCACGATGTCCGGTTCGGATGTAATATTGTAGTTTTCAACGCATTCGCGTAACTCATATTGTGTACAAATGTGATTTATGAGTTATCGATGAACGTGAAAACTTTTCGTCGGTACAAGAATAAAATACACGTCCGTCAATATAATTCAACGTTTAAATGCAATGTATATACGAGCGGGGATGGCGCGAGGGGATGGGCAATAGGGGTAGTTGCCCAGGGCCCCACGCCTTAAATTATAATTAAGGCCCAGCGGTTCTGATTTAACTGAACCTAAAATATTTCATTAATATAAATTATAAGACCCAACATTTATTTTGCCCAAGGCCTCGCAAACTCTAACATCGTCATTGTATACGAGTATACATAATTTATGCAAACGTGTGACGAAAAAAAAAAAATATATGTTATATGTATATATATATTTATTTTATTTTTTCCATCTCGTCTTCTTGTGTTCAACCATTACGTGGTAATAACATATTATTTACGTGCGCTAACAACGGTTTTATCATGATGTATACGAATTCTTTACGTTTCGATCAGTTCACCCGCTATCGGTCGAACGTCGAGAAAAACAACAGACACAAAGCTGAAAACGCATTTATCGCCAACCGTCATATTGGAATGTAACGCGTGTTTTCAATTTAAAATCAACAGTCGCTGCTTGTTTGTCGGTGCAATTAAGTCGCTGTTATCCGTCGTGTCGTTCGACAACACCCGATCACGCGTATGCGTCTAAGATTGAACGCAAGTACACGAAAGCTAAAGGAGTGTAGTGGCCCGTTTTATTCCAACGCAGATCATAACAAATTGTCTACGGCAGATTTTTAAAAAGAATACATTTCTCAATGACATGAACTCTAGGAGCGCATTTTTTCTCTTTCAGACGCTGGATCGGTTATGAGTTAGATAATGTTGTTATTGCTCTAATGAAAAAAATAATGTTACGATTGCACTATTACCCTTTTTCCCTGTACCCTTCGTGTACTAAGCGATTTATTCCGGTGAAGGGGGGTACATTTATCAAATACGTTTCTATCGTAACGTTATTATATGTTTATGCGAACGGGTAGTTAAAACAGTTTGCATTCCAGATGCCACTCGACAAGCGGTTAATCAAAGGACGATTAAACGAAATCCGATTAAACTGCAATCGCAGTACAACGGGTGAAAATCATCGTGTCACGATGACGACGCATATATGGATGCGTGAAACTGCATTATGAATAATCAAGAGGGAGTGGGGAAAAATTGAAAACTCCGCAGTGAATTTTATCACAATTGAGGAAATTACGACGAAACATAAAACGAGGTGGCGAATAGCAAATTCATACGGCATTCGTGGACCGCTTCGGATAATGATAATAATTAATAACGACAACGAAGTGATAATTATTATACGTGACGATTTGCGATCGAAGCGTTTGGACGGAGTATACCGTATACCACAATCACCATACCAATCGCGACGTCGGAAGAACAATTAAATATTTTCGCTGATTTAAGATCTAGGATGTAGGATGTAGGATCTGATCTAGGATCTATCTAATCACGAACAATATTATATCGGCCGTACCGTTCTCTGACGAATCGTTCGGTGCAAAAGAATTTAAATATAAATTGCGCGACGCGCATATTGGATGTCGTCGCGCGTTCGATGAAATCACTCAAAACGCAGTTGTTATGCGTATCCGTTTGCAAGTACCGAACAACTACGGCGTAACGACAGAAATGTTAATTTGCATAACCTTCGCGACGGCTCCGCCGCGAGACGTTACAATATTCTAAATGTGTGTAACGGATAATTATTGCCGTGTTGAGCTACACAACACTACAATGCAACACGTACGCATTATCATTGTTATTACATAAACGATCGCAATTGATCGTGCTATAATTTATACGGGACGTGACTGTACACGTTCGTCGCGCGCATGCGACATCCAAAAATATTCGAAACGTTTGTTCCGCGGACGGAATTGATTTCCTAACCGTCGGCGAAGACGAGAGAGTCGAACACGCTGAAATAACCTGGGAGGGATGTAAAAAATAAAAGGTAAGAACATGTGTGGCAGAACAGCCGACAAACGGAATCGCGAAATCGTTTTCGAATCCCGAGAATACACTAATGTTCCGACCGAGCATTTTTCCTAAAATCCGTCACCGTACAAGCTGTTGTGCTCGTCCCAACGATGTCTGCGCGCGGCGTATGGATAGTATGGCTGGTGTCGAATTGGTTCCCGTCTGAAAAAGATATTTTATTAGGTATAGGTAGCCGAATTGGTTCCTATTTAATTACACACATTTTCCTTCTCGATTTTACAGGCTCATGACTATTAACTTTAAAGTACGCTTGGTTAAAAATGTGCGTTAATGTGTGATAAAAATAATGATAAAATATCTACAATTTTAAATCGTTTATTTGGAAGTCAACTTGTCATCACTTTTAGTACAAATAATAAAATATAATAAACACAATTTAAAACAATTAATTTGTAAATTTGAAGCTAACTTTCTTTAAATATTCAATTTTTGTAATCTTTATATTAATGTAGCCAGTTAAACATTTTTTCAAATCCAGTAATCTATAGTGTATTATATTTCTATACTTTATCTTATCGATATAATATGATCGATATATGATAATATATATTTAAAGATTTTAAAATTTTGTTTTTTCTCTGTATGCACTGGCTCACTGAATTTTAATTTTTAATAGTGTAGGTAAATTGTGTTAGTATTTTACCTGTACACAAGCGGGAACCAATTCGGCTACTTCCGATAGTATACGACACTTTGACCATGGTCATTACCTGAATATGAAACTATATTGAAACTCACGCGGTCGCACAGGATAACGTGATGTCCGGCGATAATGGGAATAGGACGATTCGGCGCGGATGTTTCGGCAATATGTCGATACAACGATAGTCGTTTCGGCGTATGATCATTTCGACAATAGGTTGATGATATAATTTTATTTATACTTGTATTATATTATTATTTTGTACGATGTACCACGTACTATGTACGTACGAGTATTATTATTACTACTCGTATACTATATTATATATATTATATGTACATCTAAAAATCAACATAATATCAGTTTAAGAACTGGTGTAGAAATTATCTTTGTTACCATGGACGCCCGCAGGAAATTTATCAGGGGGAGGGGCATAATGAAATCAAACATAAAAAAAAATACATTAAAAAAAGTTAATTCCTTATAAACTACAAATTGTGTTAGAATTATATGAAATCCAACACCAAAAAGGACATTAAAAAATATATTCCTTACAACCTAAAAAATTAGTTAAATAAAAACTGAAGCTATGTGTGCGTGGTGCGTCGATCGTCATAAGTGGTTTACACACTAGGCGATTAATATCAATTCACAGAATTGAAACGTATTTAATTTTGCGCGATTAATGTAATACGCATTATTTTGTAGGTACGCCTTATAATATATTGTTATTACGATCAACAACACCACACGGCACACACTAAAGTAAAAATATCGATAAAATATTGATAAATCAAAATAAAAGTTAAAATATTCAACATTCTATTGAATTGCAGGGGGGGGCAAATGCCCCCTATTACCCCCCCCCTCCGGGTGCCCATGTTTATTACTTTAATCTATTAAGATGACCCGGCCGTAGAATAATCGGTTACTATTTGTATCGTTTTAGTTCATCTGCCGCTACGCTTGTACGAGTATATAACGTATTTTTCAGGTTAACTTATTAAATATTTTATGAATATGTCAGAAGTTAAGTTTAAAAGATATAAAAACGTGATTGCTGTCGACGGTTTTATGTACATTTTCGATAAATCTAGTGCAGATTAAACGAAACATGATACATATTACGAGCATCTCATGTCAGGAAACAACCCTCCTAAGAAGGTGAAAAAATTCGTAGACACTAATAAACGTATAAAAAAATTAATCGATAATTATGATTGTAACAATAAAATTATTTTTCTTAAAGGTATTGCAAAAAAATATTGCTTTAAAATAACATTTTATATATCTGATATTATAGTATTTTTACATGCTATAATATCGTAAAGATAAAAGCAATAAAAAAAAAAAAAAAGAGTATTTTTAATTTTTTTAAGCAATATATTTTAAAATATAATTCTGATTGTAATAATAAAATAAAATATATCTACTATAAATAATATTTTTTAGAATGATTGACATTTATTAAAAATGTATTTAGACACATATAATTTTTTTTATTCCTAACTGCCTTTTTTATCGCCGAAATGGTCACGCGCCAAAATAATTTCGCCGAAACGTCTTACATCCGCGATAACCACTGATGGTCCGCGCCAGCGTATCTCAAACCCGGGGTATGTGAAAAAAAAATAATTAGTAATGGCGGGTAATCGTTGAATTTTACTAAATAGTTCGTTCAGGGAGTGTAGAATTTTTGTTGTCGCGAACAAATAAAACATTCCGTCACACTAAAATCGGATAAAATTTTTTTATAGATGGCGGTGGCGATGTCAGTGGTGGCCATGGTGTGCAATGGTTTTATCCGGTCGGGCGTTGAGACGTCGTCCCTCGTTACAATTTTACACACGCGTATAGTTAGACCGATTGGGCTAAAATAAGATTTTCAAAAATAACTGAAGAAGAAAAATAATTGGATTTTGAATGGAGATTTCTTTCAGGCAGCTACGTCCTTACTAATCGTTTAAAAAACCCGAAACTAAATTGAAATTTCAAGGTTATTAAAAACAAAATTTAGAATATAACAACTTGGATAGATATTAGAAACGAGTACAAGCGGTTAGTTAAGTTTTTATTGCCGTTTACGAGTACGAAGCTAATCAAGAGAGCTTTTACATCGCATATCTTGATCAAAATATATACAGAAATAAGCTGAATGCAGCTACAGATTTAAGATTATACTTTGCTTCATTTGAACATGATTTTAAAATCAATATAGCTCAAAACAAGAACAAGAATTTATGGTAAATAAGTAAGATAATGTATTTTTACATTACAATTTTTTTTTTTTTGTGAAATAAGTAAAACAATTATTTATTTTTATTTTTTTAATACAAAATATAAAAATATAAAATATTCCATAACATTTACGAGAAAAAAGTTTTAAAATTATAATAAAGGGTAAGATTTAGCGAAATATTTAACCTAGAGGTACGGACGATAAAAAATGTTGAAAATCACTAGCCCAGGCTATTTAAATGAAACTCAATGGCCAAATTATCAGTGAGGTTGAGGATATATCCCCCCTGAACCTTTATTATTTTTTATTTTACTTGATTTTAGAATTTTCAATCCATATTTTTTATTTTTTATTTTTATAGAAGTCTTCATATTTTACATAAATCTTATATTATCCCATCCCAGAACCAATATTTCTAGTTGTGCCATTGATCAATTAATCATTAACATCTAATTAAAATTTCAAAAAACGAATAACACCACGAAATGCAAATAATAACACGCACGTATACGGTAATAATAATGTTCCATTTCATTGATCGGCAACTTTAGACTCTTGGGCTACATTCAAAATTTAAAATGTTTCGCAAACCGGACAAGCACATCCATTTTATAAGATTTTTATTAATAAAAATGTAATTAATAAATAATAAATTTAAGAATACAGGTAACAAGAAAAAAATAAATTATGTTTTACTTGGTCTGAAATCATAATAGAGTTTAATGTTGTTGCATTATTTTGTCGTAGATACGAATTCACGACAAATGAAGCACATGATATTAACTTTATTCCAACCATTATTTTCCATAACAAATTATTGGTAGTTCCACTTATTTTAAAATACACAGAATTCAAAATCAATATCCCTTTTTTTCAGTTCATTATACTCGTAATTAGTTCAATTTAATTATCAGGTAAAATACAAAATAAAATTACAAACGATGGTTACGACGCAAAAGAAAATACCAATTGCATCAACCAAAAACAAATAAACAAATGGATATCAAAGTCGATTAGGTATCGAACGTCAAGAAAATTATTTTACAGTAACTAAGTAATGGGTTACATACAGGGGCGGATCTAGGGGGGGTTCAGGGGTCAGTTGACCCACAGTTAATATTTATTGACAAAATTGGTCTCTTGGAATTTTTTTTCTATTTTTAGACCTTGATTTGGACTCTTGGACAGTGGCCCATCGGAGTTACTTGAAAAATAAATGCCATGTATATTCAAAATTTAAAATTTTTCAATTCATAATTTATATTTTAAATTATATCGCTTTAGTAGAAAGTTAAGTAAATCATATTTTATTCCGTACACTTGTTGCGCTGATAAAATTGGATAATATTTATTAATCGTAAATAAATCATTATCGGTGGTATCACTAATTCTAAAATGTAATATAAATATACTTATACACTTTTATGAACATATTGTTTTTTTTTTTTTTTTTTTTTTGTTACAAGGTATTCATTTCTAATTCTGTTTCATCCCTAATAAATGGCTTCATGAAATGGCTTGACCCACAGTTCCCCGACTCTGGATCCGCCCCTGGTTATATGCATTATAATATAGATAAACGGATCGTAATAAGATACTCCATACGTATGCGTATAGTGTTAGTCGTTTTCTAAACATTTCAGATGATAGATTTAAACATAAAAAATGTTCAATTATCTTCCGTCGAGTTGGTATTCTGATCTTGGCCGTATGAAGTTAAAGCGCAGGCCACATGGTCGCCGACCACATAGAGAGTGTTACCGTTAAAAACAATGCACTCAAGCACGAAATTATACAATAAGTACGTCCGAACAATACGGTTCCAGCATAAATGCACGTACTGTCAAATGAATTATTTTTTAGCCGTAATTATATGGTAAAATATATTGTTTTCTCGACGCGTGGCGCAATATATTACACAGCAGCACGTGTATGTATACATGTGTGTGTGTGTGTGTGTGTGTATGTGTGTGTGTGTGTGTGTGTGTGTGTGTGTGTGTGTGTGTGTGTGT